>NC_081195.1:69388275-69488275 GCF_902713425.1 Acipenser ruthenus
AGGAAGAAGAGGAAAAAAGGAGAAGGAGAAGAGAAAGAAGCAAAAGAAGAAGACGAAGGAGAAGAGGAAGAAGGAGACAAGGAAGAAGAGGAAAAAAGGAGAAGGAGAAGAGAAAGAAGCAAAAGAAGAAGACGAAGGAGAAGAGGAAGAAGGAGACAAGGAAGAAGAGGAAAAAAGGAGGAGAAGAGAAAGAAGCAAAAGAAGGAGAAGATGAAGGAGAAGAGGAAGAAGGAGACAAGGAAGAAGAGGAAAAAAGGAGAAGAGAAAGAAGAAGGAGAAGAAGGAGGAGAGGAAAAAGAGGGAAAAAAGGAGACGAGAAAGAAGGAGGAGAAGGAGAGAAGAAGGAGACAAGGAAGAAGAGGAAAAAAGGAGAAGGAGAAGAGAAAGAAGCAAAAGAAGGAGAAGACGAAGGAGAAGAGGAAGAGGAAGAATAAGGAGGAAAATAAGAAGAAGAAGAAGAAGAAGAAGAAGAAGAAGAAGAGGAAGAAGGAGAAGAAGAAGAGGAAGAAGAAGAAGAAGAGGAAGAAGGAGAAGAAGAAGAAGACGACACATTCATTAAAGTGCCGCTGGAGTGACTTCCTGAATGAAACAATAACACAATCAATCACAGGCCCTGTCTGCACAAACCGGCTTGTTCCAGGATGCTGAGTTGGGTTTGATTTCCGTTGTTCTCTCAATGACAGGCAGGTAAAGCACAACGCATCCTGCCTGCTGCTAATACACTGCAGTGGGCAATTAACTAAAGCAACACTGAGAGTCCTGAACAAATTGCTGTGTTTGAGCTGGAACACACAGCCAGCTCCCCTGACAGCCTCCGCACGCCACACGCTGCTCTTTCTCCTCTCTCTCTCTCTCATACACTGTCCTGGCTCTGCACCAGCCCTCCCAGGGAAGACAAAACTGCCAGACCCCCGTCCCGTCCTGTCCCAAATTACAGGGCTGTTTCAAACCAGCAGGGAGTCCTGTCTCTTTAAAATTGCTGCAGTTACATTGTAGATGCAATAACAAGTTACTGTAAAAAATACTGTTTTAGCAGACATATTTAAGTAAACATGTTGTTGTTTTTGGAATTAGAAGTATAAATGTAAAACTGTGACTTTTTTTGTGAACGTGCTGTGAAAAAAATCCCCCAAAATATAAATCCGCCAAATTTAATACCAGCCAAAATGTCCCGTTATACTGTATATATTAACTTAAAACAAATCTTTATGCTGACACCTCCAGACATGTCAGTTTGTAGATGGCCCTGTGCATCTGACTGGTGCCTTTTAAGCTTGCATATTTTTGGATGAAGCGCGCTGCTGTCTGGTAATGTGTGTGTTTATCAGCTTGCTGTGTAGTAAGCGTTGGTCACAATCGGTGAACTGTTCTTATTATGATGGATCGGTGGTGGGTTTGTGCAAAAAACCAAACAAAAAAAAACCAAACCCCAGCAGAGACATTCAGAGAAGCCGCAGGCACGATGGAGTTTCTTTTTACCAGTATATGTGCGTGTGTGTGTGCGTGTGTGTGTGTGCGTGCGTGCGTGTGTGTGTGCGTGTGTGCGTGCGTGTGTGTGAGTGCGTGTGTGTGCGTGTGTGTGAGTGCGTGTGTGCGAGTGCGTGTGTGTGCGTGTGTGTGTGTGTGTGTGTGAGTGCATGTGTGTGTGTGCGTGTGTGTGTGTGTGTGTGTGAGTGCATGTGTGTGTGTGCGTGTGTGTGTGTGCGTGTGTGAGTGTGCGTGTGTGAGTGTGCGTGTGTGTGAGTGTGTGTGTGTGTGTGCGCATGTGTGTGTTGGGGGGGTCTTAGCTACCACAGACAAGAGGAAGGGGGGTGTGGCCCAAAAAGTCTGAGAACCGCTGCTCTAGTTGGTCTGCCCGTCCAGCAGGGGTTCCGTGGCGCTGTGGTGTACCTGGCCTGCGTGCTGTCCAGGAAGGAGGTGACGAGGTGGCGCCGGCTGTCCTTGTTGAAGACCAGGGACTTCCCGCTGGCCAGCACCCCGCATCCAAAGCTGACCTCGGCCCCGCGGATGGACTGGAAGTTGTGGTAGGAGGACAGGCGCGGGGTGAGGAAGCTCTCCGAGATGAATGCTGGGTACGTCTGGGAGGCCATTTCACAGGCCGGGCCAGAGAAACCTGGGTCACACCTGAGACACACAAGCACAACACTGCTGTTACCCACACACACAGGAGCAAGGCTAACACAGACTCACTGCGTCACACACAGGAGCCAGGCTAACACAGACTCACTGTGGAGGAGCAAGGCTAACACAGACTCACTGTGTCACACACAGGAGCAAGGCTAACACAGACTCACTGTGTCACACACACAGGAGCAAGACTAACACAGACTCACTGTGGAGGAGCAAGACTAACACAGACTCACTGTGTCACGCACAGGAGCAAGACTGACACAGACTCGCTGTGTCACGCACAGGAGCAAGACTGACACAGACTCACTGTGTCACGCACAGGAGCAAGACTGACACAGACTCACTGTGTCACGCACAGGAGCAAGACTGACACAGACTCGCTGTGTCACACACAGGAGCAAGACTAACACAGACTCACTGTGGAGGAGCAAGGCTAACACAGACTCACTGTGGAGGAGCAAGACTAACACAGACTCACTGTGGAGGAGCAAGGCTAACACAGACTCCCTGTGTCACACACAGGAGCAAGGCTAACACAGACTCCCTGTGTCACACACAGGAGCAAGGCTAACACAGACTCACTGTGTCACACACACAGGAGCAAGGCTAACACAGACTCCCTGTGTCACACACAGGAGCAAGGCTAACACAGACTCACTGTGTCACACACAGGAGCAAGGCTAACACAGACTCACTGTGTCACACAGTCGCTTGCAACAATAAGCCTTCTTACTTGCAGCCGTTCCTGGTGCACTGGCCACGGCCGGAGCAGAACTTAAGACAGGAGGGTCCGACGTAGACTGGAGGAGAAGAGAAGGACACTGTCAGGGCAGGCTTGGGTGGAGAGTTGACCTGGGACAGGCTGGGGCAGCCCTGGAGGCTGAGCTGCCTGTCTGTCTGTCGTGCAGGTACAGCACCCATTAAAGGTGAAGGACTGACAATCACAGCACAGTAACACAATATATATATATATATATATATATATATATAATCAAACAATAATTCAGTAACACACAAGATCTTTCGTTATCTTATTTTCATTTCCAGTTCAGTTCCCCGCATGTATTGATGGCCCTCTGGTTATGTCTACTGTGTCTATCTCTCCCTCTCTCTCATGTCATACAGGTTCCCTTCTCCCTGCCTCACTGGTATCAATAACTCCCATGTTGCTGTCCCCTATCCCACATGTCCTTATTGCTGGATCCCCTTCTCTCTTATCCCTCTTCAACTGTTTTCAATATCCTGCATGTTCACAATGCTGGTGCCCCCCTCCCTAGAATTCTGGTCCCTATTCTCTCCCTCTCCATTCTCAATATCCTGCATGTTCCCTGTGCTGGTCTCTCCCCATAGCCCTCTCTGCATGCAGGAGCCCCATTCTCCTCTCTCCCTCTCTCACCGTTATCGATGGCCCACATGTTCCCGGCCCCCGGGCCTGTCTGTCTCCAGCGGAAGCGTGTGCTGCTGGTCAGTGCGGAGTTTGGCAGGGGGATTGTTATCCGGCTCCACCTGCAGAGGGAGACACACAGAGACACATTAATGATGCAGAGCTGGCCTGGCCAATCCTTGAGCTCAGGTGGATGGGAGTCCAAGTAGTACAAATGCACATGGAAACAAAACAGTTTGAAATGCAGGAAGCTGAGAGCACTTGCAAAGGGAGCAGAGCTCCTGTGCAAAATTTGACTCAACAGAGCAACATAGTTAATAGACAAGATTATCAGAAAAGCTACATTTCAAATTTAAAAAAAAACATGGATTGTCAGATAGACAAACTGAAACACTGAGACTAAGAATAATGAATAAGAAAAACAATAGCATTGTCTACGACTCCTCTGTAAGGAACTGCTAGAAAAAACAACAGCATCCTTAAAACAGCCAAGAGGCAGTGTCTGAGGATCAACCCCCAGTCTACATGCTGTCTGTATGTCTGAAGCAGACACACATGACTCACCAGAGCCAGCCAGAGAGAGTTCATTACAGGATCACCACGAAAGCATCACAATGTCTCAAATGAGATGAATGGGCTGTGAGCTGTAGTAACCCTGTGTGAGCTAGCCTCTTACATGCTGCAGTCACCCTGTGTGAGCTAGCCTCTTACATGCTGCAGTCACCCTGTGTGAGCTAGCCTCTTACATGCTGCAGTCACCCTGTGTGAACTAGCCTCTTACATGCTGCAGTCACCCTGTGTGAGCTAGCCTCTTACATGCTGCAGTCACCCTGTGTGATCTAGCCTCTTACCCGCTGTAGTTGTCAGAGGAGTAGACGGTGCTGTGCGGGAGGTGGGGCCCCGAGCAGAGTTCCGGCAGACACTCCGTGTGCAGCAGAGACCACGACCGCCCGTGATTGGTGGAGAACTCCAGATTGACGCTGACCCCAGAAGGGAGAGAGAGAAAGGAATTAGATCCTGGCCTGGTTAGAAAGCAGGGGTTGTGACATTAGGCTAGCTTCTTAGCTAAAACTACATCTGTTTATTGGATTAAAGACTTCATTGTCATCACTCTGGCTGATAAAGATAAATGACTGCCCCTGCTCCAGTGTCCAGGCCAGTCAGAGAGTGCCGCTGGGAGATGGAGAGCTGGGCGGAGGGTACCTGTTAGACGGCTGGTAGGAGCCGCAGCCCAGGTTGATGGAGAACTGGATCATGTGCGTCTGGGAGGTGGGCAGCACTGGCAGCAGGTGCAGGTAGTCGATGGCCCAGACGTTGCGGTTCAGCCCGGCGTGGACTCGCTGCTCCAGACAGAACTGTGTGGCCAGAGTCTGCAGCTCTGGGGGGATCGCGACCGAGACCACCGAGGGGTTCTGAGAGAGAGGGGGTGGGGTCAGTGATTCACTTATGCACTTACACCCTAGAGGACACACAACAGCCTCCAGGTAGGGTTCTGCAATGGAGTCCCATCTGCTCTGCTTCTGAGATTCTCCGTCGGGACGGGAGGATTTACACAGAGAAACATTCCTCTGAAACGCCACATCCCGTCAAGAGAACATTCAATAACAGCTTACATTTCAAGACACCAAAAGCAAAAACATTAAGCATTAAGGTGCCAGAGGTATATGGACATGCTTATGCTTTTATGCAGAAGTACAATTGTGTGTCATATTGTGTATTTTAAGGGTCAACAGAATACCATGAATAAATCGAATTGTTAGTGACCTAAACTGCAGGCCAATATGAGACAATATCACAAAACACACACACGCAATATGAGACAATATCACAAAACACACAATGTGACAATATCACAAAACACACAATGTGACAACATCACAAAACACACACACAATATGAGACAATATCACAAAACACACACACAATATGAGACAATATCACAAAACACACAATATGAGACAATATCACAAAACACACAATGTGACAACATCACAAAACACACAATGTGACAACATCACAAAACACACAATGTGACAACATCACAAAACACACACACAATATGAGACAATATCACAAAACACACACGCAATATGAGACAATATCACAAAACACACACACAATATGAGACAATATCACAAAACACACACACGCAATATGAGACAATATCACAAAACACACACGCAATATGAGACAATATCACAAAACACACAATGTGACAACATCACAAAACACACGCAATATGAGACAATATCACAAAACACACACACGCAATATGAGACAATATCACAAAACACACAATGTGACAATATCACAAAACACACAATGTGACAACATCACAAAACACACACACAATATGAGACAATATCACAAAACACACACACAATATGAGACAATATCACAAAACACACAATATGAGACAATATCACAAAACACACAATGTGACAACATCACAAAACACACAATGTGACAACATCACAAAACACACAATGTGACAACATCACAAAACACACACACAATATGAGACAATATCACAAAACACACACGCAATATGAGACAATATCACAAAACACACACACAATATGAGACAATATCACAAAACACACACACGCAATATGAGACAATATCACAAAACACACACGCAATATGAGACAATATCACAAAACACACAATGTGACAACATCACAAAACACACGCAATATGAGACAATATCACAAAACACACACACGCAATATGAGACAATATCACAAAACACACAATGTGACAACATCACAAAACACACACACAATATGAGACAATATCACAAAACACACACACGCAATATGAGACAATATCACAAAACACACACACGCAATATGAGACAACATCACAAAACACACACACAATATGAGACAATATCACAAAACACACACACAATATGAGACAATATCACAAAACACACACACAATATGTGACAATATCACAACGCACACACGCAATATGAGACAATATCACAAAACACACACACAATATGTGACAATATCACAAAACACACACACAATATGAGACAATATCACAAAACACACACACAATATGAGACAATATCACAAAACACACACACGCAATATGAGACAATATCACAAAACACACAATGTGACAACATCACAAAACACACACACAATATGAGACAATATCACAAAACACACACGCAATATGAGACAATATCACAAAACACACAATGTGACAACATCACAAAACACACACGCAATATGAGACAATATCACAAAACACACACACGCAATATGAGACAACATCACAAAACACACACACAATATGAGACAATATCACAAAACACACACACAATATGAGACAATATCACAAAACACACAATGTGACAACATCACAAAACACACACACAATATGAGACAATATCACAAAACACACACACAATATGAGACAATATCACAAAACACACAATGTGACAACATCACAAAACACACACACAATATGAGACAATATCACAACGCACACACACACAATATGAGACAATATCACAAAACACACACACAATATGAGACAATATCACAAAACACACACACAATATGAGACAATATCACAAAACACACACACAATATGAGACAATATCACAAAACACACACACAATATGTGACAATATCACAACGCACACACGCAATATGTGACAATATCACAATGCAGACAGAACATGGATTCAAACTCAGTCCAACACCCTCAAAGCTGCCCCAACATTTCAGGGACATCCTTTAGTCCAGTGATTTGATATTTCTCTGAACAGCTTGTTAATCACGCAAAGCAAACAGCGGGAGTACCAGCTCGCTAAGCCCGGGAGTACACAGATTAGCAGAGTCTGTGGGAGAGCTATAGTGATAAACAAACATCTCACCAAAGTGTAATATATTGCACATGCTGCTGTCGGCACACCAGAACCTGCACTTCAGAAAGGACTGCCCTTGAGACGACTGCATCACTGTCCCGTCACTGAACAAGGTCAGCACTGGCCTTGAGTTCAACACAGAGACGACTGCATCACTGTCCCGTCACTGAACAAGGTCAGCACTGGCCTTGAGTTCAACACAGAGACGACTGCATCACTGTCCCGTCACTGAACAAGGTCAGCACTGGCCTTGAGTTCAACACAGAGACGACTGCATCACTGTCCTGTCACTGAACAAGGTCAGCACTGGCCTTGAGTTCAACACAGAGACGACTGCATCACTGTCCCGTCACTGAACAAGGTCAGCACTGGCCTTGAGTTCAACACAGAGACGACTGCATCACTGTCCCGTCACTGAACAAGGTCAGCACTGGCCTTGAGTTCAACACAGAGACGACTACATCACTGTCCCGTCACTGAACAAGGTCAGCACTGGCCTTGAGTTCAACACAGAGACGACTGCATCACTGTCCCGTCACGGAACAAGGTCAGCACTGGCCTTGAGTTCAACACAGAGACGACTACATCACTGTCCCGTCACTGAACAAGGTCAGCACTGGCCTTGAGTTCAACACAGAGACGACTGCATCACTGTCCCGTCACGGAACAAGGTCAGCACTGGCCTTGAGTTCAACACAGAGACGACTGCATCACTGTCCTGTCACTGAACAAGGTCAGGACTGGGGAGCTGAACGAGAGGATCACAGGGTGCGGAGGCGTAGGAACAAGAAGGAGGAGATGAGAGTGAGAGGGAGAAGGTGACAGTACCCTGTAGGATGAATAGGACAGTACATCCAAAACAACGTGCTCCCTCCTGCCCTCCATCTTGGCGTAGAGAGTGATGTCATTGTCATGTGACTCTCCGGGGTCACACTGCCCGCCACCTGAAAAAAAACAAAGTAAAAACAAAGAGTCATCTAAAGCAACATGAAGAGGGCATTTAAACCGTTTCCTAACTCTCATTAGTGTGGTGTAAACACATTCTCATAAATCCATATGTTTGAAAGTAAATACTCCCATTCACTTCCTCCCAGGTCTTTTACTTCTGTAAATGTAGAACAGGAGGGTGAGGCTCAAGTGCTCTTACCTGTAACACAGGGACTGAACTTTCAACAGATGCACAAAACAGACTCGTCAACCATAGTGCAGGGCAGCCTGAGGTTGATTTGTGGAGTGCAGGGCAGGCACACACACACCCCGTTCACTTTACTATATTACAGAGGACAAGCAGCCCTCTTTTTTATAGTAGAGTGAGGTACACACTGACACACACAGGCAGACTGACAGGCAGACAGACAGGCTATAGTCCTCACCCATTGTGAAGTGCAGTCTCAGGTTGCCGTACACAGTGGTGTCCAGGTAGGGGGTGCAAACCTTCCGCTCTCCGTCCCGAAGAAACACCAGCGAGGAGCCCGACTCCAGCTCTCCACACTCCACACCGTAGACAGCACCCCAGATCTCCCAGCTATAGGGGCAGTAGAGCACACATTAGCCTCTTTGTTACAGCAGTCATGGAGTTACAGTACGCAATGTCTTTCAGCACCACAGACAGCACCCTGGATCTCCCAGCTATAGGATCAGAAGAGCACACACTTCCATAGCCTCACAGTGAGGGACTCAATGACACACTGACATTCAGCACCATGGACAGCACCCTGGATCTCCCAGCCATAGGATCAGAAGAGCACACACTTCCATAGTCTCACAGGGAGGGATTCAACCACACTCTGACATTCAGCACCACGGACAGCACCCCAGATTTCTCAGCTATAGAGACAGCAGATCACATGCTTAAACTCCCCATTTCAATTTTAAATTACAGTTATAATTAGGGCTTCTGTTTTCCGTTTATTGGCTACATACCGATTTCATTTTTTTTTTTTTTTGTATCTGGGTGTTTTACTGTATTTTTTATTGGTTAAAACTGAAAACTAATGTATTGTAAATGCACTATACAATTCAGCACATAGACAGCACCCATAACTCTTAGCTGCACAGATAGCACACTATACACAAGAGCTCTCTGTTTGCTTTATTAACTTCAGAGTGGTTGTAATGCAAATATAATCTTCCAGTTACAGTAGCAGACACACTCACTGTACCCTCCAATGTACCATGTTTACCGCACAACTGCAGGTGCAAGCAGTCCTCGTACTGCTCAACGCTAATCAGCACTGCCATAGAACAGGATGTGTTTTGAGACTCACCCTGCGGGTGGACTCTCAAACCCCTCCCACCAGGTGCTCTGCCCCTCCTCTCGGCTCAGGTCCACATCTCGTGTCGAGGCAAAGCTGAATCCAGCAACCTCCGTCCCATGGAAATACATTGCGTTCCCCTCTGACTGGCATGCATGCTGTGAGAGGGAGGGGGAGAGAGGAAGAGAAAGGGGGAGGGAGAGGAGAGAGAGGAGAGGAAGAGAAAGGGGGAGGGAGAGAGAGAGGAGAGGAAGAGAAAGGGGGAGGGAGAGGAGAGAGAGAGGAGAGGAAGAGAAAGGAGGAGGGAGAGAGTGGAGAGAGGAAAAGGGTGAGGGAGAGAGAAAGGAGAGAGGAAGAGAAAGGGGGAGGGAGAAGAGAGAGGGACAGGGAGAAAGAGAGGAGAGGAAGAGAAAGGGGGAGGGAGAGGAGAGAGGGATGGGAGAGAGAAAGACAGAGATGAGTTACGCAAGATATAGACTTACTTATTAGAGGAAACTTAGGCTACACCCTGAACATTCACCGAGTACTGTAGTTATTCCACGAATCAGGATATCCTAATAACCTGGATGAGCCCCCAAAGAGAGAACAACAGCACTCTATGAACATTCATGTGTTTATATAAACCTATTATGTAACCACTGTGACATATCTCCCTGAAATTGAAAAACAAGTGTCGCTGTGTGTGTGGTACGGTCCAGCCCTCAGTTTATCTAACCCTACCCCCTGGCTCCTGTCTTGCTGGTCATTCCCCCCCTGTGCTCTTGCATGGTTACATCCAGTGAACAGAACACTCTGTCCCCACAACCAAACCCAGGCAGTGAAATATAGAGGAGCTGCCACTGTGTCACTGGCCTGCCCATCTGATCCCTGTGAGCAACAAGCAGGGTTTAACCCCATCCTGGCATCCTAGATCCCACTTACAGTAGCGGCTGACTGGCAGGCAGTGTGCTGCTCCACTCATCCTCTCTTTCTCCGAGAGTTTGCGTGCCCTCTTTATTTCCTCTCCCTGGTGATCTTGGCACTCCTGAGTGATGACAGATTGTGCAGACAGACGGCTCGATTGTGTGTTGCTGGAGGCTCACAGTGTAACTCCGGGGTGTCAGAACACAGCCTGTGACTCACTGAGCGGAACATTTCAGAGAGAAGTGCTATCGAGAAGCAACAGGACGGGTGCCATCAATCTGGGGCTGGAGCTCATGTAACCATCAAGAACCGACCCTGCTCCTCCAGAACCACATCCTGATCTCACCTCGGAAACAAGTCACTTAAAGACTTAGAAAGAGGCTGTGCAATATAATGTTGATTGCTTGTATCTTGGATTTTGAGTTATGCTATAAACACGAAATATCTGTGGCAACTTTGTTTTGCAGCAACACATGTTTATGCATGTAAGTTATACATCTACGGCATAGAAACTGAACTGAGTAATTATGCTAATTTTGCAGCATGTATATTTTGCAGATTTGTGAATATGAAAACAAATGAAATTGCAATTTCCAATCCGAATCGCCTTTGTACCAACACAGTGATGTTTCTGCTCCTCTTGTGTCGTGATGCACTTTACCTGAAGCTGTCCTGTCCCTGTGCAATGCCCAGGGGTGGTTCCAGCAACATGTTCTCCTGGAAACACTCCCTCCTGGTTTCTGAGGCTGTATCTCTCTCTTTCTCTAGGGCTTACCGAACAGTAATAAAACAGAAACTGCTCCACACTCTGAAAGTTTGCTGGAACAGCAGCGTGCAGCCGAGGAGATAATGCTGCACTGAAACCAGCCACATGACAATGTTAACCATGCAAACATGAGAAACAAGCAACTTGAGTGCTTGGGAGACCTTGAATCAGATTAGTGCTGCAGGTCGCTTGGTTTACATCTTGTAAAATGAACAGGTGCTTCCTTTAATGAAAGACTTAACTGCGAGGCAGCGAATCCAGGGAAAAGTGCAGACTCTGCCTACCATTTAAGCCACTTGGTTACACGTGGTTTATACAGAGAGATGGCTTGCGCTGATGGCTTCAGTTTCCATGGTGTCACTCACAGCTTTCCAAAGGAATGAGCTGGATGAGAATCAGGTTCCCAGATTAACACCCCCCCCCCCACTCTCTCTCTCTCACACACACACACACACACACACACACACACTCACTCACACACTCACTCACTGCCCCATCAGGCACATGAGAAGCAGATGGTAGGCTGGTTTGTGCACCGTGCCACTGCGACGGACACAGTGCCTGCAGGAGCTCTGCGAGCAGAGCCATGGCTGGGGGAGAGAAGGAGGGGGAGGAGGAGGAGGAGCAGGAGGAGGAGGAGGAGTAGGAGGAGGAGAGCTACAGAACGATCTGGGCAGCCGACAACACTTGCTATTGAAGTAAACACTTGCTTTGTTCAGAGCAAAGATGCTGATATGGGGCATGGCTTCCAGTGAGGCCCTGTACACTTCACTGCGACATTAAACAGGAGAGCCCCCCTTGGGGCTCCCGAGTGGTGCATCCAGTAAAGGCACTCCGCGTGGAGTGCAGGATGCGCCCTATAGCCTGGACATCGCTGGTTCAAGTCCAGGCTATTCCATTGCCAACCTTGGAAGGGAGTTCCCAGGGGGCGGCGCACAATTGGCAGAGCACAATGGGCCAAGCGTTGGGGTTTGTTAGGGTTTGTTGGGGTTTGCTGAGGTTTGTTGGGGTTTGCTGGAGTTTATTGGGGTGTGCTGGGGTTTGGTGGGGTTTGTTGGGGTGTGCTGGAGTTTGTTGAGGTTTGCTGAGGTTTTCTGGGGTGTGTTGGGGTGTGCTGGAGTTTGTTGGGGTTTGCTGAGGTTTGTTGGGGTGTATTGGGTTTGCTGGGGTTTGCTGGGGTTTGTTGGTTTTCTGGGGTTTGTTGGTTTGTTGGGGTTTGTTGGAGTCTGTTGGGGTTTGTTGGAGTGTGTTGGGGTTTGTTGGAGTGTGTTGGGGTTTGTTGGAGTGTGTTGGGGTTTGTTGGGGTTTGTTGGGGTTTGCTGGGGTTTGCTGGGGTTTGTTGGTTTGCTGGGGTTTGTTGGTTTGCTGGGGTTTGTTGGGGTGTATTGGGGTTTGTTGGTTTGTTGGGGTTTGTTGGGGTTTGTTGGGGTTTGCTGGGGTTTGTTGGTTTGTTGGGGTTTGTTGGGGTTTGTTGGTTTGCTGAGGTTTGTTGGGGTTTGTTGGTTTGTTGGGGTTTGCTGGGGTTTGTTGGTTTGTTGGGGTTTGTTGGGGTTTGTTGGTTTGTTGGGGTTTGTTGGGGTTTGTTGGGGTTTGTTGGTTTTCTGGGGTTTGTTGGGGTTTGTTGGTTTGCTGGGGTTTGTTGGTTTGCTGGGGTGTGTTGGGGTTTGTTGGGGTTTGTTGGGGTTTGTTGGTTTTCTGGGGTTTGTTGGGGTTTGTTGGTTTTCTGGGGTTTTCTGGGGTTTTCTGGGGTTTGTTGGGGTTTGTTGGGGTTTGTTGGTTTTCTGGGGTTTGTTGGTTTTCTGGGGTTTGTTGGGGTTTGTTGGGGTTTGTTGGGGTTTGTTGGGGTTTGTTGGTTTTCTGGGGTTTGTTGGGGTTTGTTGGTTTTCTGGGGTTTTCTGGGGTTTGTTGGGGTTTGTTGGTTTTCTGGGGTTTGTTGGTTTTCTGGGGTTTGTTGGGGTTTGTTGGTTTGCTGGGATTTGTTGGGGTTTGCTGGGGTTTGCTGGGGTTTGCTGGGGTTTATTGGTGTGTATTGGTGTTTGTTGGGGTTTTCTGGGGTTTGCTGAGGTTTGTTGGGGTTTTCTGGGTTTGTTGGTTTTCTGGGGTTTGTTGGGGTTTGTTGGTTTGTTGGTTTGCTGGGGTTTGTTGGGGTTTGTTGGTTTGCTGGGGTTTGCTGGGGTTTGCTGGGGTTTGTTGGGGTTTGTTGGGGTTTGTTGGTTTGCTGGGGTTTGTTGGTTTTCTGGGGTTTGTTGGGGTTTGTTGGGGTTTGTTGGTTTGCTGGGGTTTGTTGGGGTTTGTTGGTTTGCTGGGGTTTGTTGGGGTTTGTTGGTTTGCTGGGGTTTGTTGGGGTGTATTGGGGTTTGTTGGGGTTTGTTGGTTTGCTGGGGTTTGTTGGGGTGTATTGGGGTTTGTTGGAGTGTGTTGGGGTTTGCTGGGGTTTGTTGGTTTTCTGGGGTTTGATGGGGTGTATTGGGGTTTTCTGGGGTTTTCTGGGTTTGTTGGTTTTCTGGGGTTTGCTGAGGTTTTCTGGGGTTTTCTGGGGTATGTTGGGGTTTTCTGGGGTTTGTTGGTTTTCTGGGGTTTGTTGGTTTTCTGGGGTTTGTTGGGGTTTTCTAGGGTTTGCTGAGGTTTTCTGGGGTTTTCTGGGTTTGTTGGTTCTCTGGGGTTTGCTGGGGTTTGCTGGGGTTTGTTGGTTTTCTGGGGTTTGATGGGGTGTATTGGGGTTTGCTGGGGTTTTATGGGGTGTATTGGGGTTTGTTGGGGTGCATTGGGGTTTGTTGGGGTGCATTGGGGTTTGTTGGGGTTTGCAGTGGTATGCATGGGAGGGGAGGTGTTAGCTCTCTCCTGTTTCAGCCCCAGTGTGCAGGGTTAGCGTTGATGCTGCGGTACCATACCTTGACAGTGGCCCCGGGGAAGAAGAGCCAGTTTGCGGTGTCAGGGGGGTCCAGACTGTCCTGCAGCAGGACGGGCCGGTGTGCAGCATTGATCAGCAGGATGTTGTCGAGCGCCCAGCACGACTCGTAGCGCTCAATGCCCGACAGAGGCTCCTGGTGCCAGCGGAGACGTATGGCCTCCCCCTTCGACTCGCTGGACAGGTGCAGCAGGTGGATCACTGTGCTGCTGTTAGTGGGGGCCCTGAGAGAGAGTGAGAGAAAGAGTGAAAAAGAGAGAGTGAGAGAGAGAGAGAGAGAGAGAGAGAGAGCGAGAGAGAGAGAGAGAGAAGGAGAGGAGGATTGAGGGAGCACAGACCTGATCTTCTCCAGGGGGGCCCAGTCCTTTGAGCCATTCCTGTTGTAGGAGACGATGATGTGGGGGTCAGAGTAGCTGAACCGACAGGAGCCAGAGCCTGGGGAAACCAACACAGAGCTTGAATCACTGCAGCATGTTTTAAAAAAAATACACAAATATTATCAGCTGTCAACAAGGTCAATGAAAATTACATTTAATAATGATAATTTAGCTGATGAAAAATGTTTGGCCTTTTCACTCATGCCTTGCAATATCGCGTTAATAACTTGTAAAGGGTATTAACACAACCGTGTGCAAAATGAACAATAAAACAAAAGCTTGCAGAATTAAGATGAGAGTTCTAGATTCTAATGCTGTGCATTGTGTGGCTTTAAACACCATGTAAAGAAAAACCCCAGAGACGCTACAGGGCAGATTTGAGTTAACACACAGCCTTGCAGCATAGCAGACTCACTAGTGAACACCTTTGCAATGCAGAGCGGTTACAGTGTAGCAATGTCATGTCCTGCATGGACAAGCGCATGATTACCCGACTCGTGCAGCTTCTCTTTGCTCTGTTACAGTGTAGCAATGTCATGTCCTGCATGGACAAGCGCATGATTACCCGACTCGTGCAGCTTCTCTTTGCTCTGTTACAGTGTAGCAATGTCATGTCCTGCATGGACAAGCGCATGATTACCCGACTCGTGCAGCTTCTCTTTGCACTGTTACAGTGTAGCAATGTCATGTCCTGCATGGACAAGCGCATGATTACCCGACTCGTGCAGCTTCTCTTTGCACTGTTACAGTGTAGCAATGTCATGTCCTGCATGGACAAGCGCATGATTACCCGACTCGTGCAGCTTCTCTTTGCTCCGTTACAGTGTAGCAATGTCATGTCCTGCATGGACAAGCGCATGATTACCCGACTCGTGCAGCTTCTCTTTGCTCTGTTACAGTGTAGCAATGTCATGTCCTGCATGGACAAGCGCATGATTACACGACTCGTGCAGCTTCTCTTTGCTCTGTTACAGTGTAGCAATGTCATGTCCTGCATGGACAAGCTCATGATTACCCGACTCGTGCAGCTTCTCTTTGCTCTGTTCTTCACTTCCTACATGGACACTGAGCTCAATAGGCTGTCGGAATTATTACCATGTTTGTATTTTTGTAAAAAAAAAAAAAAAAAGACGGTTCTCTTAAGGCTGTTGAATAATTGTGTTCCCTTATAAAAGTTCCCCATAGTAAAAGCATAGCAAAGTGTAATAAAGCACAGTGAAAGTATGGTAAAGCATAGGCAAGCATTGCAGAGAACAGAGAGGTATAGTAAACCATATTCAATAAAGATGGCAAACCAGGGTAAACTATACTTAAATGCACAATATAACCATGGGAAATGCATGGCAAAAAAGTGCAAAAATACCATGGCAAACTTTTATAAAGGTTCCTATGGCTTGGTTCCTTCTATGAGGTAGTTAATGCCATGACAAGGTGACCAGCATGACACAATGATGTCATTGTCTTCACTTAGGCTTTCCAGCATCACAGTCAGCTGGTCTGCGCCCCAATGCGTTTGAATTGATATGATGTGTTTTTAATTGATATGATGCGTTTTTAATTGATATGATGTGTTTCTAATTGATATGATGTGTTTTCAATTGATATGATGTGTTTTTAATTGATATGATGTGTTTAAATTGATATGATGTGTTTAAATTGATATGATGTGTTTTTAATTGATATGATGTGTTTGAATTGATATGATGTGTTTTTAATTGATATGATGTGTTTTAATTGATATATGTTTTTAATTAATATGATGTGTTTAAATTGATATGATGTGTTTTAATTGATATATGTTTTTAATTAATATGATGTGTTTAAATTGATATGATGTGTTTTAATTGATATATGTTTTTAATTGATAAGATGTGTTTACCAATCACTCACTTGCACCCTCACTCACTCACACTCACTCACTCGCTCTCGCACTCACACTCACACTCTCTCAATCTCGCAGTTGCACTCTCACTCGCATGCTCACACTCACTCATTTGCACTCTCACACTCAGTCACTCACACTCTCTCTCTCGCACTCTCACACTCAGTCACTCACACTTTTTCTCTCGCACTCTCACACTCAGTCACTCACACTCTCACACTCAGTCACTCACACTCTCTCTCTCACTGGCACTCTCACACTTAGTCACTCACACTTTCTCTCTCGCACTCACACTCACTCGCACTCTCACTCTCACACTTAGTCACACTCTCTCTCGCACTCTCACACTCACTCACACTCTCTCTCGCACTCTCACACTCACTCACACACTCTCTCGCACTCTCACACTCACTCGCACTCTCACACTCAGTCACTCACACTTTCTCTCTCGCACTCTCACTCAGTCACTCACACTCTCTCTCTCACACTCTCACACTCACTCGCACTCTCACACTCAGTCACTCACACTCTCTCTCTCACACTCTCACTCGCACTCTCACACTCAGTCACTCACACTTTCTCTCTCGCACTCACTCGCACTCTCACACTTAGTCACTCACTTTCTCTCTCACACTCTCACACTCACTTGCACTCTCACACTCAGTCACTCACACTCTCTCGCACTCTCACACTCACTCGCACTCTCACACTCAGTCACTCACACTTTCTCTCTCGCACTCTCACACTCAGTCACTCACACTCTCTCTCTCACACTCTCACTCGCACTCTCACACTCAGTCACTCACACTCTCTCTCTCACACTCTCTCTCTCGCACTCTCACACTCACTCGCACTCTCACACTCAGTCACTCACACTTTCTCTCTCGCACTCTCACACTCAGTCACTCACACTCTCTCTCTCACACTCTCTCTCTCGCACTCTCACACTCACTCGCACTCACACTCAGACGGATGGGCTGTGTCTCAGAGAGGTGCAGGATTATAGAAATGGAGAGCAGAGGATTAAGAGATAATAAATCACAGCCAGTCACCATCTCCCCAGAGAGGAGAAGACATTTACCAAACATATTGTAAATGAGATCTAATTAAAATGCTGGACTATTAAATGAATCAAATACAACTATTATTATTATTATTATTATTATTATTATTATTATTATTATTATTATTATTATTATTATTATTGCTGTTCTATTGCAATACTGCACACAGTGCACAGCATTTCCAAATAGCTGGGAGGCTTGCATGGCGACCCCCTCTCTTTCTTTCCAATATTTTGTTTTGCAGCTTATATGAATATTATATTTTAAGAACATAGTTTATTTTATTTTTTTATTCTATGTTCAAAAGTTAAATTAAATGAAAAAAGAAAAAGAAAGAAAAAATGCATTAATAATAAAATTATTAAAAGAAACGTAATAAATCCAAACGCTGGTCATGGAAATAATGTAGTTGCTTTTAATATTTCTAAATGTGGCACTATTGAATGTTTAATACAGTAGCGATGGCTGTGTTAAAAAAAGGATCTGCATCTTCCAAGTGCCACAGTCCTTGAGTGAACAGTAAATATGCCCCCTGCTGTTTACCAAGAATATCTTTTTACATTAAATAAAGTAAAGGAGTGAAATACTTTAATAAAGTCGCCCCTCAGCCAATCCTATCTTTGGTCTCTGATTCCCAGGCTTCGCATTCCCAGACTCATTAAAAACATCTCCACGGATCGGAGCTCCAGTTTTAATTTGGTCTGCTCTCCCCAGAGACGGATAATTTGTCTCCCGTGCCCTCCTCTCCGCGCCCCTGTGAAATGCGCTCCGTCTTCACACCCGGTCCCTCACCCATAACAATCTCTCTTAACTGTCTCTCCGACACGCCCTGCTGACCTCAGGGCCAGGGGGGGGGGGGTCTGGGAGGCTGGGGAAATGTTTAATTGCCTTCAATGGAAATGGAAATCCTCCTGCTGGGGAGGGGGGGCTTCTGCGATCCCCAGAGATTGACCCCCCCGTCACAGACTGGCCTTCCGACATACGGTCTGTTTCTTAGAAAACAATTTCAGCATGGCTGCTTAGATAACAATCTCAGAGGCTCAGCAGTAAAAAGATATCAGGGTCTTAATAAGCAGACCTTCTTTGCACCTGGTTTTGTTATTCTTTGACACCTCTTTCCCAGTATTTGTTTTGCATGTGGCGCTAATAGACCCCAGATCCCAATAGACCCTGACAGTCCTTGCTGCTTTGGTTCAAGCTGAACTCTCTCTGCTGTGAAATGGAAATCCAGGCAGGATGATTTAGTGCAGGTTTTGTAAAAGCCCCGAAGCTGCTAGCAGGCTGCGCTGGCCCTGCTAAATTTAGTGTGAGCAGACTCACTCAGGCACGGGCCCCTCCAAGCTGAAAAAGGACGGACTCTTTGTACAAGACATCGCTACTAGAGAGAGCTGCGGACAACGCTCTCCATTAATACTAATGGAGAGAAAACCTTTTTAAAACCTTGTTGAGCAGGTCCTTCCAGGTCGTAGTGCTGGGGAGCTGGGGCTGTTCGGTGCTGAAACGTATTCTGTGTATTGGCATTTTATACACAGTCACCCTCCTCTTTGACTTATTCTTCAAGCAAAATCTTTTCCACATAAAATCAAGCTGCCCCGCACACACAGCACTCCAGGATGCCGTCAGCATGCACTGTATTTGCTGCATGGAACGCTCAGCCTCAGCAGCAATCTCACCCACTGTCAGACTGGGGTGAGGAAGCAGGACCCCACTGCAAACAGGACGAGGCTTCACTGCAGACTATCCTGCAGTCAAACTCCACTTTGAACAACTGTGTGCGGGGCTAAAGAAGTAAACACTGCTCACTTACCGATAGAAAACTGCAGGACAGAGGCGGTGGTCGTGTTCAAAGGTACACTTGTCTAAACAAAGTAAAAAAAACATTAAAAAGACTTTTTATTGTTGAGAAGAGGTCTTCGTTATGCTCAGTCCCTGAAGCACTAAACTCTCCAGCACTGACACCCTGCTCTAAAACACTCCATTCTAAGTTGTCAGCTAATATTAACATTGGGTGATATTTCCTTGAAGTAATTCATTCTGATTCCAGCGTATTGGCCCTGTGATGCCCTGCTCTGGTTATTCTCCCCCTACACCCCCAGTGCAGGGCTGTATCCTCTCTGTGTCGGGGAGGGGGGGATTCTCCCAGTTGTTCTCTGATATTTACCAGCTCTCTTGGCCCATGTGGTTCACAGAAGGTGATGGCATTGCCGTGCATGAGGACCCCACACTGCTCCCCAAGTTCACAGTTACTGCAATCTGACCTGGAAGAGAGCAGAGAGTTTGAACAGGCAGCAAAACAACATGAGCCTCGTCCCTCAGCTCTAACCACTAGAACACACTGCCTCCCTCCCTCCATCCCTCCCTCCCTCCCAGCCCCTCAGCTTTAACCACTAGACCACACTGCCTCCCTCCCAGTCCCTCAGCTCTAACCACTAGACCACACTGCCTCCCTCCCAGTCTCTCAGCTCTAACCACAAGACCACACTGCCTCCCAATCCCTCAGCTCTAACCACGAGACCAAACTGCCTCCCAGTCTCTCAGCTCTAACCACGAGACCACACTGACTCCCAGTCCCTCAGCTCTAACCAAGAGACCACACTGCCTCCCTCCCAGTCCCTCAGCTTTAACCACTAGACCATACTGCCTCCCTCCCAGCCCCTCAGCTTTAACCACTAGGCCACACTGCCTCCCTCCCAGTCTCTCAGCTCTAACCACGAGACCACACTGCCTCCCAGTCCCTCAGCTCTAACCACGAGACTACACTGCCTCCCTCCTAGTTCCTCGGCTCAAACAATTTAATTACACGCCCTCTAATTGTGTGGATCCACCTACCAGATATTGGAATTCAGCTCCCCCTGTTGGTTGGAATCGAAATCGTCCCGAAGGATCACATTGTCTCCATGGATCTCAGCTGCACGGGAAAGGGATGAGTGACAAGAGTGAGAACTGGATAAATATTATTTATACTGTACGACACTGAAGATCCTTTCAGACTATCACAGATAAATATTATTTATACTGTACGGCACTGAAGATCCTTTCAGATTATCACTGGTAAATATTACTTATACTGTACGGCACTGAAGATACTTTCAGATTATCACAGAAATATTATTTATACTGTACGACACTGAAGATCCTTTCAGATTATCACAGGTAAATATTACTTATACTGTACGACACTGAAGATCCTTCCAGATTATCACAGATAAGTATTATTTATACTGTACGACACTGAAGATCCTTTCAGATTATCACAGATAAGTATTATTTATACTGTACGGCACTGAAGATCCTTTCAGATTATCACTGGTAAATATTACTTATACTGTACGGCACTGAAGATCCTTTCAGATTATCACAGTTAAATATTATTTATACTGTACGGCACTGAAGATCCTTTCAGATTATCACAAACAGATAAATATTGACTGTAATGTTTCACTGAAGGATTCCATGTGAGATCAGTGAACAGCAGGGTGAGGTGTGTCTGCAGTACTCACCCAGACTGGGTCTCAGGGGGGACTCTGTGGGGGCTGAAAGAGAAAACACAAGAGAATCACCACTGATACCAGCTCACTGCCAACACAGGAGAATCACCACTGATACCAGCTCACTGCCAACACAGGAGAATCATCACTGATACCAGCTCACTGACAACACAGGAGAATCATCACTGATACCAGCTCACTGACAACACAGGAGAATCATCACTGATACCAGCTCACTGACAACACAGGAGAATCATCACTGATACCAGCTCACTGCCAACACAGGAGAATCACCACTGATACCAGCTCACTGACAACACAGGAGAATCATCACTGATACCAGCTCACTGACAACACAGGAGAATCATCACTGATACCAGCTCACTGACAACACAGGAGAATCATCACTGATACCAGCTCACTGCCAACACAGGAGAATCATCACTGATACCAGCTCACTGACAACACAGGAGAATCATCACTGATACCAGCTCACTGCCAACACAGGAGAATCACCACTGATACCAGCTCACTGACAACACAGGAGAATCATCACTGATACCAGCTCACTGCCAACACAGGAGAATCACCACTGACACCAGCTCACTGCCAACACAGGAGAATCACCACTGATACCAGCTCACTGCCAACACAGGAGAATCACCACTGATACCAGCTCACTGACAACACAGGAGAATCATCACTGATACCAGCTCACTGACAACACAGGAGAATCATCACTGATACCAGCTCACTGACAACACAGGAGAATCATCACTGATACCAGCTCACTGACAACACAGGAGAATCACCACTGATACCAGCTCACTGACAACACAGGAGAATCATCACTGATACCAGCTCACTGACAACACAGGAGAATCACCACTGATACCAGCTCACTGCCAACACAGGAGAATCATCACTGATACCAGCTCACTGACAACACAGGAGAATCACCACCGATACCAGCTCACTGACAACACAAGAGAATCACCACTGATACCAGCTCACTGCCAACACAGGAGAATCATCACTGATACCAGCTCACTGAAAAACCTATTTATTTAATACAGCATCTAACAATAATAATAATCAACACCCCAGAAGCAGATGACAGGAGAAAAACTTGAGAAACAGCAGAGATTTGAAAAACTGGACACAGAGAAAAAATCATTAATTTCTGTAATAAAGTCCAGTACCTCCAGCTAGGTTTGAATTCCTGTGCATGTAAATATCTTCAGTACAGCCATTGAACTTTAAAGCAGAACTTTTGACAATAAATCAGATGAGGTTCTTCTCTCTCTCCTCTTCCAGCTGGTAATAACAGTGAGCTGTGATCTTTGATGAAGTGCCCCGCGGGACAGATTACCCAATAACTCTGCTTTAATGGGGAGCAGTTTCTGTGATTAACAGAGCGCGTGCAGATAAACGCTGGCGTAAACGCTGCAGCGTTCATTTCCTCATTCCTTTATAGTCTCTTTTACAATGTGAGATATCAAGATAGCAGCACTGTCTGCATCAGCTTAGCCTCATTATACTGGGTCCCCCTGGGGGGAGTGGTGGAGAGCTCCTGGACAGAGTACATACTGGAACATAATATCAGAGTGCTTTCAACACTTGTTTAAAAAGGAGAATATCAAACCTTCCAGATACGCTTCCGACGTCCTTAGTTTAAGCTTTTAAAAGTTAACATCTTAGACCTTGTGATCGCAATTACAAATGCACCGGAATAATGAAACGGTCTAACTTTAAAAGTGCGGACGTGGCAGGGACTGAATGAGAGTGGCACTGGCAGGACTTGGAGCAACAGGCAGGCTTTTAACTTGCTTACTAACATGCAAACAATGTGGCTAACCTTCGGGAGGACAAGGTGAGTCCACCCCACGAATGAGCAACACAAGCCCGTTAGATATAAAGGAAGAATCGACTATGGTATTCAGGGAGAGCAACAATGTTTATTCATGGAAGAAAACAGACCAGGAGCAAGTGAGCGTGAGTTTGTGTTAACGATTCACAACGCAGTCTGGCCTGCTTGGTCTGCACTCGTTAGCAGACAGAACGGTATTGAAATCCTCTGAATACACTGTCTGGAATGTAAGCACTACAAGTTACTGTTTTGTACTGAATGTTCATTGCAAACATCTTTCCACAGGTAGAGTCTAGTGGACTCACTTTGTCCTCACGAAGGTCATTTTTGTGTGTTGCTGGTTGCTTGTTAAATATCTTTGCTATTTAAGCATTGACGTCCGAGTTAGCAGTCAAGACCTATAACATAATTCTCTTTTTAGAAAGTGGGTGCACTGTTCCGGTCAATCCAGCCTGCCCCTGCAGTCAGTGTTGGTTTTATTGTGTGTATAGTCTGAGATCTTTCATGTGTCCCCGTCCTCTGCAGCCATTATCTTCCCCTGCAGTTGGCATCTGAAAAGAATGAACTGTAGGGCTAGTCCTTGGTGTCCTTGCTTAGGGCCTGATTTGTGTGAGGTGCCTGAGAAAGGAAGCTTTTAGACATTGTGTACTGTAGCACTTTATCAAGCCAGTTGTGATTTAAACTCCTGAACTTGTCCCCCAGCAGGAGCCTCTGTCATAGTAGGGGTTTGATTTGACTGTCTGAGATGCGTGATTGAATGGGCTTCCAGTGATTACTCTCTGAGCGCTGCAGCCAGGGGACTCTGCTATTAACTGTGCATCTTGTAAATCACTCTGAGCTCAGCTCGCTTCCACATGCAGAAGCACATCTCAGCCCTCTGCTTTGGAAACATCACTTACAGGAGTTCCACAGCGATGGAATTACAGTGAGTCACATGAACTCAGGCTGGGGCTGTAAAGGAGCCGGTTTGAACATGACAGGACGGGTTTGAACATGACAGGACGGGTTTGAACAGGACAGGACGAGTTTGAATATGACAGGACGGGTTTGAACATGACAGGACCGGTTTGAACAGGACAGGACGAGTTTGAATATGACAGGACGGGTTTGAACATGACAGGACCGGTTTGAACATGACAGGACCGGTTTGAACATGACAGGACCGGTTTGAACATGACAGGACCGGTTTGAACATGACAAGACGGTGTGATGGAGGAGGTGGTAGAGTATGAACAGTCTTACAGAAAATACACTTTTTGTTAACAGAATTGAATGGGGGGCCGCTGCAATTTTTGCATCTATTTTTGTTAAATGAATAAATAAATTTTAAAAAGCAATAGCAAGATACCACCCAAAACGCAACGATGTAACTTCTCCCATGGCTTGCTATTTTGATAGAAATGATGATGTTGTTGTTTTTCCCTTAATAAAAAAATGAAGGCAAAACCTGCACTGTAGAAAGAGAAAGAGAGAGGTCTTCACTGTAGGTCAGCATATACATCTATAAACCTTTACTTATTAATCAATACAGAGAGACCCACACACAGAATCACTTTCAAGGGGGGCTGGGGGAAGATTTGAAGTAGGAGAATGTGTCAGTCAAGCATTGCAAACGAGGTGAGATCATGAATATCAAAAACCAAAACCAGACAGATTTCAGATAATCCCCGAGCAAACCTTCAGCCTCTGCCTCCCGGGGCGCAGAGCAGCGAGAGCAGAGCCATGCCCGAGCCAATTCATTATTTACTGTATCAGAAGTGATTTAATCAGGTGGATTCAGACAGATCAGCAGAAACACAGGAACTGCCTTCACAAATATTAAACTATTCACAATCAGGAGTCATTTAAACAATCTAGTTTTATTTGTATATTTTTTAATTTGATTTTATGGATTAAATAAATATTATTTTTGTGTAAAACAAACCATTTTTTCCATACATATTAAACTTTATTTGAGACTTTGCGATTGTGTTTTGAACTCGTCCCAAATTCAAGTCTAAAGTGAGGTGGTCCTTTCTGGAGCTCACTGGGTTTATTTTAATGATCTAAAAGCAGTGGATTTAAATAGTGCCATGGTTTAACTATGAATCCTGCATGTGTGAGTTACTGACCCCATTATTAACATCATCACTGAACACCATAACTTACAGTGGAGAGAGGTGGTGTCAGTTCAGGATCACAACTCTAAACTGACCACCACTTATGGGGACATTGAAATGAAATGACGCGGCTCCAGCGCAGGGCAACACACTGCTGGGGTTCCTGTCGAGAAGGCTTCTTCAGTAATGCATCAACACATAAAACTGTCATAGCTGCAGAACAAGTGCAGAGCGACACTTCAGGTGGAGAGTCAAGAACAAATATGTGAGGAATGGGGGAGTCTGTGGAATCCAGGACAGGGGAGAGGGGAGCAACAGCAGCCTCTGTGGGTCTCATGTGGACTGGCTGGCTGCTACCCTGTCATATCCACAAGAGTCTTGCACTTGGCAAAGCCACAGTGATTGGAGTGCCTGAGGGCATGTACTCAGTGGCTGTGTTCATGCTGGGGTGTGTAAGGATATGCAGGAAAGGGAAGATGTGCAAACCCATCCCTGTGCTGTACAAACTGACAGACAGTCATCCTTCAGTCTCTGTCAGCTCCTGCTGCATTAAGAGACACTAAACCCAACAAACAAATCCCAGCTAAAAGCAGCCAGACGGCTCTCACAGAGGATGAATCACCTGCGATTCAGGAGTGGAAAATGCAAGCACTTCAATACCAGAGCAGCGAATTGCTTCCCAAATCTCAAGAGTGAGGCTCAGAGAGGAGAAGGAGGTCTGCCGCCCAGGGCTCTCTGAATCCTGGCTGATTTGTAATTTAAATTTCCTGAGAGCACTCCAACACAATGTGACAAATTATAGAAGAGTGGAGGAATTTGCCTGGAACGAGATCTGGAGCAGCACTTTCATCTCCCTGTCGATGCATGCTTTATTACATTGCATCTCCCACGACGCCACTCTGCACATTTACGACCTTCAAGTATTCTAATTAAGGACTGGCTGTTACATTACTGGCTGTAGCAATTAGAAACATCGCTTAACTTTCCAGTTCTGACCTCCCTTCCTGTGAAATGGAAATGACTTTGGGCATTGTTACAGTGAAATGGAAATGACTTTGGGTATTGTTACAGTGAAATGGAAATGACTTTGGGTATTGTTACAGTGAAATGGAAATGACTTTGGGTATTGTTACAGTGAAATGGAAATGACTTTGGGTATTGTTACAGTGAAATGGAAATGACTTTGGGTATTGTTACAGTGAAATGGAAATGACTTTGGGTATTGTTACAGTGAAGTTTGAGGCACTGTTTGTGTCGGGCTGAGCAGCAGAACTCATTACTGCAACTGGTTAAACCAGTTAAAGAACCGACTCACAGTCCTGTAACAGACTGTCAGACCCCGAGCGAGGGAGGCAGAGTCACCTCATCACAGCAAGCACTGCTCGTGTGAATCCACCGGTCACACTCCTGTAACAGACTGTCAGACCCCGAGCGAGGGAGGCAGAGTCACCTCATCACAGCAAGCACTGCTCGTGTGAATCCACCGGTCACACTCCTGTAACAGACTGTCAGACCCCGAGCGAGGGAGGCAGAGTCACCCCATCACAGCAAGCACTGCTCGTGTGAATCCACCGGTCACACTCCTGTAACAGACTGTCAGACCCCGAGCGAGGGAGGCAGAGTCACCTCATCACAGCAAGCACTGCTCGTGTGAATCCACCGGTCACACTCCTGTAACAGACTGTCAGACCCCGAGCGAGGGAGGCAGAGTCACCCCATCACAGCAAGCACTGCTCGTGTGAATCCACCGGTCACACTCCTGTAACAGACTGTCAGACCCCGAGCGAGGGAGGCAGAGTCACCTCATCACAGCAAGCACTGCTCGTGTGAATCCACCGGTCACACTCCTGTAACAGACTGTCAGACCCCGAGCGAGGGAGGCAGAGTCACCTCATCACAGCAAGCACTGCTCGTGTGAATCCACCGGTCACACTCCTGTAACAGACTGTCAGACCCCGAGCGAGGGAGGCAGAGTCACCCCATCACAGCAAGCACTGCTCGTGTGAATCCACCGGTCACACTCCTGTAACAGACTGTCAGACCCCGAGCGAGGGAGGCAGAGTCACCCCATCACAGCAAGCACTGCTCGTGTGAATCCACCGGTCACACTCCTGTAACAGACTGTCAGACCCTGAGCGAGGGAGGCAGAGTCACCTCATCACAGCAAGCACTGCTCGTGTGAATCCACCGGTCACACTCCTGTAACAGACTGTCAGACCCCGAGCGAGGGAGGCAGAGTCACCCCATCACAGCAAGCACTGCTCGTGTGAATCCACCGGTCACACTCCTGTTACAGACTGTCAGACCCTGAGCGAGGGAGGCAGAGTCACCTCATCACAGCAAGCACTGCTCGTGTGAATCCACTGGTCACACTCCTGTAACAGACTGTCAGACCCTGAGCGAGGGAGGCAGAGTCACCCCATCACAGCAAGCACTGCTCGTGTGAATCCACCGGTCACACTCCTGTAACAGACTGTCAGACCCCGAGCGAGGGAGGCAGAGTCACCTCATCACAGCAAGCACTGCTCGTGTGAATCCACCGGTCACACTCCTGTAACAGACTGTCAGACCCTGAGCGAGGGAGGCAGAGTCACCCCATCACAGCAAGCACTGCTCGTGTGAATCCACCGGTCACACTCCTGTAACAGACTGTCAGACCCTGAGCGAGGGAGGCAGAGTCACCCCATCACAGCAAGCACTGCTCGTGTGAATCCACCGGTCACACTCCTGTAACAGACTGTCAGACCCCGAGCGAGGGAGGCAGAGTCACCCCATCACAGCAAGCCCTGCTCGTGTGAATCCGCCAGCTGCGCTGTGGAGAGGAGCATGCTGGCACCCTGGAATCACATCCTCTTAGAATCTCAGCAGCTGCTGCAATCTGTGCAGCTGTGTGGGGGTTTACCAAACTTAATAATAATAATTAAGAAGTTAAAATAATATATAATAACCAAAAGTATCCCTGTGCTCTGTTCTGCTGTGGTCAGTAAACATCCTGTGGTCCTTTTTAAAGAAAGGTCTCCTGGCCAAATCTCACCCCTACCATATTCCAGAAACAAAGTGTTTATGCCTGGTCCCATACCAGATCAAGAAAGCTGCCAGTTTGCTGCATCACTTTCAGTAGTTTGACATTCTTGCACTTCCCAGTTGGTTTCACCTCGAGAGTGTGTCTCTTCACTGCCTTCTCTCCCTTGTTAAGCAACCAGCAGCTTCTCCTGAAGGACAGGCTAAGTATCCACTGACCCCCTTGACCCCAGAGACATGGCTGGAGGAAGTGGAAGAGACTGGCTGGGTCATGGAATTATTGTGTTAGTATATTACCCCTTTAAACGAGGCACTATAAAAACAAATACTGTGAAAAGAGAATTGCAATCCTGTTATCCTAAAAATGCTTTAATTGTTCAAAAACACAAAATATTTTTGACAGTTTTTTCTTTTTTTCTTTTTTTGGTAGTTCTTTAAAGCCACTATGAGGAAACTGAATCTCAGCCCGTATTGCAAAACACTGTACTGGGAAAAAAAGCACAATGCAGAACAGGAATCCAGAACAGTACATACAAAACAAACCCTAATAATAACACTTACAAAATGCATTTAGAAATCTATTTAGAAGCACATGTTAAAATATACTCCAAAATGGCTGCTTAAATATATTGCAATATGTTTTCAACGGATGCTGAAAATGATGGGAATATATAATGTACAACTAAGGCCAAACGTTTTCATCATCCTATAGAAACTGACAAAAATGAAAAAATGTGACTTTTCAGAATCTAACATGAAATACTGTACTATTGTTATAGCATTCGGTAGACTTTTGCAGTTTCTTTGATTTCATGATGTTAAATAATTATGTTCATATAGTTTTTATTTTTAATGATGTCTCAATCCTAAAATTCTAGATGATGCAAAAAGTTTGGCCATAGCTGTATACTGTAACATATTATGGAAAAAGAAATCAAATGCTGCTGCTGGTCAGTGAGATGGTGGGTGTGTCTCTGTCATGTTGTTGAGATGGTGGGTGTGTCTCTGTCATGTTGTTGAGATGGTGGGTGTGTCTCTGTCATGTTGTTGAGATGGTGGGTGTGTCTCTGTCATGTTGTTGAGATGGTGGGTGTGTCTGTCATGTTGTCTCTGGTCAGTGAGATGGTGGGTGTGTCTCTGGTCAGTGAGATGGTGGGTGTGTCTCTGTCATGTTGTTGAGATGGTGGGTGTGTCTCTGGTCAGTGAGATGGTGGGTGTGTCTCTGTCATGTTGTTGAGATGGTGGGTGTGTCTCTGGTCAGTGAGATGGTGGGTGTGTCTCTGGTCAGTGAGATGGTGGGTGTGTCTCTGTCATGTTGTTGAGATGGTGGGTGTGTCTCTGTCATGTTGTTGAGATGGTGGGTGTGTCTCTGGTCAGTGAGATGGTGGGTGTGTCTCTGTCATGTTGTTGAGATGGTGGGTGTGTCTCTGTCATGTTGTTGAGATGGTGGGTGTGTCTCTGTCATGTTGTTGAGATGGTGGGTGTGTCTCTGTCATGTTGTTGAGATGGTGGGTGTGTCTGTCATGTTGTCTCTGGTCAGTGAGATGGTGGGTGTGTCTCTGTCATGTTGTTGAGATGGTGGGTGTGTCTCTGTCATGTTGTTGAGATGGTGGGTGTGTCTCTGTCATGTTGTTGAGATGGTGGGTGTGTCTCTGTCATGTTGTTGAGATGGTGGGTGTGTCTGTCATGTTGTCTCTGGTCAGTGAGATGGTGGGTGTGTCTCTGTCATGTTGTTGAGATGGTGGGTGTGTCTCTCATGTTGTTGAGATGGTGGGTGTGTCTGTCATGTTGTCTCTGGTCAGTGAGATGGTGGGTGTGTCTCTGTCATGTTGTTGAGATGGTGGGTGTGTCTCTGTCATGTTGTTGAGATGGTGGGTGTGTCTGTCATGTTGTCTCTGGTCAGTGAGATGGTGGGTGTGTCTCTGTCATGTTGTTGAGATGATGGGTGTGTCTCTGGTCAGTGAGATGGTGGGTGTGTCTCTGTCATGTTGTTGAGATGGTGGGTGTGTCTCCGTCATGTTGTTGAGATGGTGGGTGTGTCTCTGTCATGTTGTTCCTGGTCAGTGAGATAGTGGGTGTGTCTCTGGTCAGTGAGATAGTGGGTGTGTCTCTGGTCAGTGAGGTGGTGGGTGTGTCTCTGGTCAGTGAGATGGTGGGTGTGTCTCTGGTCAGTGAGATGGTGGGTGTGTCTCTGTCATGTTGTTGAGATGGTGGGTGTGTCTCTGTCATGTTGTTGAGATGGTGGGTGTGTCTCTGTCATGTTGTTGCTGGTCAGTGAGATAGTGGGTGTGTCTCTGGTCAGTGAGATAGTGGGTGTGTCTCTGGTCAGTGAGGTGGTGGGTGTGTCTCTGGTCAGTGAGGTGGTGGGTGTGTCTCTGGTCAGTGAGATGGTGGGTGTGTCTCTGTCATGTTGTTGAGATGGTGGGTGTGTCTCTGTCATGTTGTTGCTGGTTAGTGAGATAGTGGGTGTGTCTCTCACCTCCCTGCTCACACAGCTGCTGAGCCAAGGCGTCTTTGAAGATGATCTGTCCTCTGTGTGTGGCCGTCGCCCTGCCAGGGAGGAAGAGAAACAACAGCAGAGTCTTAATGATTCGCATTTCAAGCACTACTTGACACATTGCATTTCTCATGTAATAGAACGCTCTCATTGCTCACTGAATGTAGACTCCTCTAATTATCTCCTTTCACATTTCACTTTCCTGCTCAGAGGAATCCTTGCAAATGTGTCATTTTTTCATTTTAGAACTTTTTGCAACTTCTCTCTTCGAACTGTTCAAAGCTCATTTCAATCTTGTCTGCGTCAAGCATGTTACAAAGAAGAATCTCACAGCCACCCTCTCTAAAGAGCTGTTAAACCACCTGTCATAATCACTAACAGAATCATAGCTATATAACACAGTTCACAGATTGCATACTGGAAATCTGCAAATATGTTTCATTAATACAATGGTAATAAAGTTGCTCTTATAAGAGATGTGCATGATTAGTAACAGAGCTTCAGTAATGGATTGTGCAAATGGGACAGAGCCCCATAATCTGAATAAACCCTAAACATACTGTACAGCCAGGTAGTCACTCTGTGACAGTGGATACTAATACTGTACAGCCAGGTAGCCACTCTGTGACAGTGGATATTAATACTGTACAGCCAGGTAGTCACTCTGTGACAGCGGATATTAATACTGTACAGCCAGGTAGTCACACTGTGACAGCGGATATTAGAGGAATTCAATCATGTTTTTTCTGCCACTTGTTTTAATCGAATGGTCTAGTGGATTCGCACAGTCAAGTTAAGAACATAAGAAAGTTTACAAATGAGAGGAGGCCCCATTCAGCCCATCTTGCTCGTTTGGTTGGTAGTAGCTTATTGATTCCAGAATCTCATCAAGCAGCTTCTTGAAGGATCCCAGGGTGTCAGCTTCAACAACATTACTGGGGAGTTGGTTCCAGACCCTCACAATTCTCTGTGTAAAAAAGTGCCTCATATTTTCTGTTCTGAATGCCCCTTTATCTAATCTCCATTTGTGACCCCTGGTCCTTGTTTCTTTTTTCAGGTCAAAGAAGTCCCCTGGGTCGACATTGTCTATACCTTTTAGGATTTTGAATGTTTGAATCAGATCGCTGCATAGTCTTCTTTGTTCAAGATTGAATAGATTCAATTCTTTTAGCCTGTCTGCATACGACATACGACGGGATGATTCTGGTCGCTCTTCTTTGCACTCTTTCTAGAGCAGCAATATCCTTTTTGTAACGAGGTGACCAGAACTGAACACAATATTCTAGGTGAGTTGCACAATAGCAGGGAAACTCCACCAAGAGCTGCCTTGAATTTGATCATGTTAGCCGTCTAGTCTTAATAAACAAACAAACAAACAGTACGCTTTAGAGAGACAGACAAAACAAACAAAACACTCACGGTAATAATCACAGTATCAGTCCTTTCGGTTCTTAGCATAACTATCACAAGGGACAGATCACCTCACTACGTCCCCTTTATGTACCTTCAACCATGACCCCTCTGTTAACGAGCGCACCCGCTCCTCCAATCCGTGGATGCCACACCGTTTACCTTCTGGGTCAATGATTTAGTTTACCGTAGCTCAGCCCCCTTTCTAGATGGCCGACTTCCGCCTAACCCTGGGAATGAACTGTCTGGCCATCCAGTCCAGGGCACTCTGTTCCCTTTACTCAGCACCCTCACATGGAGGGAAGGAGATCTAACACCAAGAATCATTCGATCTCTGTCACAGTCTCTAAGAAGGGACTACACCTGGAACAACGCCAACAGAAATGCCAGGAGAACCTGATTGCTGTTGCCTAGACAACACTTCCAGATCGATGTCAGAACAAGTCAGATCCACAGTGTATCATGTAATAGTCACTAGAAAACACTTCCAGATCGATGTCAGAACAAGTCAGATCCACAGTGTATCATGTAATAGTCACTAGAAAACACTTCCAGATCGATGTCAGAACAAGTCAGATCCACAGTGTATCATGTAATAGTCACTAGAAAACACTTCCAGATCGATGTCAGAACAAGTCAGATCCACAGTGTATCATGTAATAGTCACTAGAAAACACTTCCAGATCGATGTCAGAACAAGTCAGATCCACAGTGTATCATGTAATAGTCATCTGATGATGGTCCGAACGCATATTTGGCCAGACTCACCAAGCAGCTTGCCAGACCATCTATCTACAGAGGCAGGTATAGGGTGGTGAGCAACAAGCAGTGATTTACTAGCTAGCACAGACAGAAGACCTTGGGTATATGGATGTACACTGTGCACCCCAGGGTACTCATGCTTCACTCCTGGGACGGCTCAATTCATCTTCCAGAGGCAGTATTACACAATGTGCAGAACGCTATAAGCACTGCGAGCAGGTAATGCACCTGCATCTGACCAAATACACACAGGGAACCTTAAGGGCAGGTTTAGTGTGAAATAAATGATGAAAACTTTATAACAAAAGCAGCTTTGCAGCGTGACAGCGTCGTGTTGCACGATCACACGCACACGCGCACACACACACGCACGCACGCACACACACACACGCACACACACACACACACGCACGCACACACGCGCATGGACACGCACCATTACAGATCAGCTCTGACATTTCTGCCTCCTGACTGCTGTCTCGCTGTAGTTTTTATGGGCGCCAAGTCATTTAAACGTTAATTTCGGGTTCATGAATAATGCAGAGGGACGTTCATTAATTAGTAACTGGCTCATATGTAACAAAAAAATTTAATTACATTCATATTTTGAAATAGTTTAAAGACCGATTTGGGTTCAGTATTTATGAATAAAACATGGTGTGTAATGAACAACAGGAGAGTGTGTCGGAGCACGGCTCTAAATAGAAGGGGCCTCGATGGATGTGCCTGAAAGAACAAAGCTGGGCTGATCGGCTAAGAAAGCCTGGATTGAGGAGTCTCTGCTTCAGGCAGAGGCGAGGAGTCTCTGCTTCAGGGAGAGGCGAGGAGTCTCTGCTTCAGGGAGAGGCGAGGAGTCTCTGCTTCAGGGAGAGGCGAGGAGTCTCTGCTTCAGGGAGAGGCGAGGAGTCTCTGCTTCAGGGAGAGGCGAGGAGTCTCTGCTTCAGGGAGAGGCGAGGAGTCTCTGCTTCAGGGAGAGGCGAGGAGTCTCTGCTTCAGGGAGAAGCGAGGAGTCTCTGCTTCAGGGAGAGGCGAGGAGTCTCTGCTTCAGGGAGAGGCGAAGAGTCTCTGCTTCAGGGAGAGGCGAGGAGTCTCTGCTTCAGGGAGAGGCGAGGAGTCTCTGCTTCAGGGAGAGGCGAAGCTGCATGATTCACGCTGTGTCTTAAAGAGTGGCTTTCATCCAGGTGTGTCTACCGTGGATCTATTGTACTGTGCCATTGGAAGAGTAGGGTTATCCAAAAGACCCAGAGAGAGAGAGAGGCAGACTGGGGTCAAGCAGGGACTTGTCATTGCATTTACAAACTGTATATTCATTTATATGTTTTCCAAATTTAGAGAGTCAATTATTTCACACAAAAAAACCAAACAAACTGAAAAGTCAATGAATCACAATATTGTGAATCTGATGTATAGTGTAGCAGCGTGCCAGAACAGAATAAACACCGTACTATTGACTTTGAGTTAAGGGTGGAAATACGACACACACCCACTGTCACTCAGAGAGCTGCTCACTGGAAAAGCTGCAATTAAATCAGGACTGCAGGCTTGTTAGATTGCATGTTCAAGGCAGCAATAAACACCACAATTAGCAGACTGGACAGAAGATTCCCTGTAATTGAGTGGCTGACAGCTTGTACAGAAGGCACAGCCCTCTAAACACATGTGGAAATGTCACTCTGTGCATACATCAAAGCTTTTACATTACACAGAGCTCCTCGGCTGCTTCAATCCAAACCCTGAAGAAAAACAAGAAGCGTTTGAAAGCAAAATTGTTTAGAAGGGATCAGCACAGCCGCAGCACTGGCAGATTGCAGTGGAGCGGGTCTGTAAGCACAGATTGCAGTGGAGCGGGTCTGTAAGCACAGATTGCAGTGGAGCGGGTCTGTAAGCACAGATTGCAGTGGAGCGGGTCTGTAAGCACAGATTGCAGTGGAGCGGGTCTGTAAGCACAGATTGCAGTGGAGCGGGTCTGTAAGCACAGATTGCAGTGGAGCGGGTCTGTAAGCACAGATTGCAGTGGAGCGGGTCTGTAAGCACAGATTGCAGTGGAGCGGGTCTGTAAGCACAGATTGCAGTGGAGCGGGTCTGTAAGCACAGATTGCAGTGGAGCGGGTCTGTAAGCACAGATTGCAGTGGAGCGGGTCTGTAAGCACAGATTGCAGTGGAGCTGGTCTGTAAAACAGATTGCAGTGGAGCGGGTCTGTAAGTGCAGATTGCAGTGGAGCGGGTCTGTAAAACAGATTGCAGTGGAGCGGGTCTGTAAGACAGATTGCAGTGGAGCGGGTCTGTAAGTGCAGATTGCAGTGGAGCTGGTCTGTAAAACAGATTGCAGTGGAGCGGGTCTGTAAGTGCAGATTGCAGTGGAGCTGGTCTGTAAGACAGATTGCAGTGGAGCTGGTCTGTAAAACAGATTGCAGTGGAGCGGGTCTGTAAGCACAGATTGCAGTGGAGCGGGTCTGTAAGTGCAGATTGCAGTGGAGCTGGTCTGTAAAACAGATTGCAGTGGAGCGGGTCTGTAAGTGCAGATTGCAGTGGAGCTGGTCTGTAAGACAGATTGCAGTGGAGCTGGTCTGTAAGCACAGATTGCAGTGGAGCTGGTCTGTAAGACAGATTGCAGTGGAGCGGGTCTGTAAGACAGATTGCAGTGGAGCTGGTCTGTAAGACAGATTGCAGTGGAGCTGGTCTGTAAGCACAGATTGCAGTGGAGCTGGTCTGTAAGCACAGATTGCAGTGGAGCTGGTCTGTAAAACAGATTGCAGTGGAGCGGGTCTGTAAGTGCAGATTGCAGTGGAACAGTGGTTTATTGAACTACACTCGTTCAGGCTCAACCCTATAAATATCCAGTGTAATAGCACCGCGTCCTGCATCCCCAGTCTGGGAGAAGCTGAACTCAGATTCAGACAGGCCAGTGGGCTGCACATGATGGCTCAGTTATTCTGTTCCTAGAGGAAGAAGAGAAGCTGCATTTTCCAGGCTGAACAGCGATGGCACAGGACTGGAAGTGGGGGCTGATTGAGTGAATGTTTATTGTAATTAACTGCCTGTATCGTATCGGAGCACAAAGGAATAATTGAAATGAAAATGTACTGTTTACTGCACAGATTAGGAACAGTAAGTGTTCTGCAGGATAATGCATTTGGGTTTGTTTGTGACTGATGAGTTTTCTTTGCCACATCCCATTGTATATTATCCTCATACATACATATATATATATACATATAAATATATATATATATATATATATATATATATATATATATATATATATATATATATATATATATATATATATATATTAATTACACACACATTCATACCAAAATGGACATACTGTATACAGATCCATATCGATAACATATTGTTAAGGGTCTTCAGTAATTATAAGAATTGTCTGGATCAAGAAGAAGTTTGCAGCAAAACTGTGACGGATCTGAACACCACCATTCTTTAGCTGCACGTGACTCGACATTAATGGCGTTTCATTGACCCTGTTTTTAACATCACTGAACATATTGAAAATCCAGGGGAGCTGGTCTGTGAGGGACCAGGAGCACATGTTCAGATCTGCCACTGTTGAAGATCATCAGGCTGGGCAGAGAGAGCGAGCGAGAGAGATAGCTTGTGTGGGCTGATAGGATGTGTGTTCAAGCCCTGGAAACAGTCTGTCATTTGTGTCTGCCAGTACAACGCTGGTGCAGTTTTTGCTGGTTGAGTTCAGTTTGCAGAAAAGTGCTAGCGTCCTGTGCTGGCGAGGTCCTTTGTAAGCAGATGGTGGTTAATTCAGGTGCTCGGGTGATTGAAGCTCCACAACATTCCTTTTCAATTACAGCTAACAAGATGAATGCGGGAGCACTCACTTTACTTTTTCTATACACACTGCCAGCACGTCTAGGCCTCTGGTACGGCACAAGTGGGAAGGTTGCAGGTTGTTTGAGTGATCAGGCCTCCTCTCACACACAGCGCTAACGCAGCCCTCGGGAGCACTTTGGGGAAAGGATATCCAGCCGGTAATTAAAGCAATCTCCTTCCGAACAGATGCTCACGCTGCCTCGCCAGAAAACAACTCGGAACAAAACAAAACAAAATGATCTGTAAAAATGAAGTCATACGCACAAGAAGAGAGGTGTCCTGAGGCTCTGCAGAGAAGACACAGTCATTCTTTCACAGGACGGAGATAAAGCCTAAAGTCTATTTTCACCTTTGTTATCCGGTTAACACGCTAATTCGGCATTCGGAACACACAACAAGCAGAATATAAATAGATCAGCTTGCTTTGTATTTCCCCTTTCGTCCATAAAGTTGAAAGGACCTTCTTCAAACACATCTGTAGAGATTTGTATCAAGGGCAGTCCAATGGGATGTGCAATATGCTCTTTTGTGTGGGTTTGTGTGTAGTAGGGTGGATAATCCAGCTCTTATTTGTTTCATTGAATATATTCCTATGGGGCAGATCTGGGACAGTCTTGATAATGAGTAAAAAGTCTAAGGGTCTGCATTGAAATCTGAAATGAATTTATAGAATCACTTCCTGTATAATGCTTGAGGGACCTGTAGTTTTATTTGAAGGGTTGAGGAATCAGATCTGCATTGGAAATGATCTTCTTTGAAAATCCTCCAACAGAACTGGTTGTGTTCAAGAGCGATTCCAGAAACATCTGCTTCTCCCTGCGGTTCACTCATGAAGCAGTGACCCGTCCCAGCTCTGCTTGGAACCCATGGACACGGCTGTAGGCTTGATAGCAGTGGAGAACGAGTCAGGGCTTGAGTCATGGCCAAGAACACCATGAAGGGGGCTGACTCCCTCCAATCAGACCATCTCTCTGGTTATCCGAATAGAAATGTTCTGCAATCCTTGTGTATAGTAAATCCTTATTCAGTGTGGAGTAAGAACACCGTGAAGGGGGCTGACTCCCCTCCAATCAGACCATCTCTCTGGTTATCCGAATAGAAATGTTCTGCAATCCTTGTGTATAGTAAATCCTTATTCAGTGTGGAGTAAGAGGGTGGCAGTTACAGGCTGGGTGGGACTGAGACACACAGAGACAGAGTTCACACATTCAGCTCAAACCAGGACCTCCTGGCTGCCAGTCCTCAGCTCAGACCACCTGACCACACAGCATGCTATTATAAACCATGCACAAGAAAAGACTCTGCTATAAAAACAACAATCTAAAAATAATGAAGCACGCTGAACCTCGTGTCAGACTGGGCTCACCTCAGAACTGTGGTCATCAACCCAGACTGGGATCCAGGCAACCCAAGCAGTGACATCATCCGCTCAAAATGCAGAGTTCCATTCCAGAACCACAGCACTCAGAGTGCAAGGGCATGCCTGCTTTCTGTCTCGCTTCATTTCAGCCTGCATGTTCACTACTTCAGACCAAATGCAACAAGTTTGAAGTACACAGAAAGAGTACTTGGAACTGCAAACGCAAGTCAAAAAGGAAGTTAGAAAGGCTGAGAGATAGGAATCAATATTGCTAAGGGGGCTAAAACCAATTCAAAAATGTTTTTTCCAATATTATAACAGCAAGAGAACATTCAAAGAGGAGGTTAAATGTCTAAGAGACACAAATGGCAAAATCATAGACAAACAGAAAAAAATAGCAAATATATTAAATGATTACTTTTCACAGGTTTTTACAAAGGAGGACACGGACAACATGCCCCACATGTCGACCTGTTCCTATCCAGTTTTAAATAACTTTAGCATAACAGAGGCAGAAGTGTTAAAGGGATCAGGAGCTCTTAAAATAAAGAAATCCCCTGGGCCGGATGAGATCCTCCCAATAGTACTCAAAGAAATGAAAGAAACTGAAACTGAACGCTGTAGGGATTCAATGAAATGCATGCACATGGATTAGGGAGTGGTTAACATGTAGAAAACAGAAAGTACTGATTAGAGGAGAAACCTCAAAATGGAGCAAGGTAACCAGTGGAGTACCACAGGGATCAGTATTAGGTCCTCTGCTATTCCTAATCTACATTAATGATTTAGATTCTGGTATAGTAAGCAAACCTGTTAAATTTGCAGATGACACAAAAATAGGAGGAGTAGCAAACACTGTTGCAGGAGCAAAGGTCATTCAAAATGATCTAGACAGCATTCAGAACTGGGCAGACACATGGCAAATGACATTTAATGGAGAAAAGTGTAAAGTATTGCACGCAGGTAATAAAAATGTGCATTATAAATATCATATGGGAGATACTGAAATTGAAGAAGGGATCTATGAAAAAGACCTAGGAGTTTATGTTGACTCAGAAATGTCTTCATCTAGACAATGTGGGGAAGCTATAAAAAAGGCCAACAAGATGCTCGGATATATTGTGAGAAGTGTTGAATTTAAATCAAAGGAAGTAATGTAAAAACTAACAATGCATTAGTAAGACCTCACCTAGAATATTGTGTTCAGTTCTGGTCACCTTGTTACAAAAAGGATATTGCTGCTCTAGAAAGAGTGCAAAGAAGAGCAACCAGAATTATCCCGGGTTTAAAAGGCATGTCGTATGCAGACAGGCTACAATAATTGAATCTATTCAGCCTTGAACAAAGAAGACTACGCGGCGATCTGATTCAAACATTCAAAATCCTAAAAGGTATAGACAATGTCGATCCAAGGGACTTTTTCAACCTGAAAAAAGAAACATGGACCAGGGGTCACAAATGGAGATTAGAAAAAGGGGCATTCAGAACAGAAAATAGGAGGCACTTTTTTACACAGAGAATTGTGAGGGTCTGGAACCAACTCCCCAGTAATGTTGTTGAAGCTGACACCCTGGGATCCTTCAAGAAGCTGCTTGATGAGATTCTGGGATCAATAAGCTACTAACAACCAAATGAGCAAGATGGGCTGAATGGCCTCCTCTTGTTTGTAAACTTTCTTATGTCACAATTATTATCAGATCAAACAGCACGATGCTGCGTGAAGTCATGTGCTGATATTTTCAGTTGGGCAGGCATTGAAGAGTCCTGTATATTCCTTTAGCTTCTTTTTCCAGTCAGTGTTTTAATATGACAAACAGTATTAAACCAACTGCCAAGCCAGAAAGCTCAATATTTCTTAGTGTCAGCTTGTTTAGCTTCATAAGGGTGACAAACCCGCTCTCATTATGCAGTAGAATTGCTTGAGAAGAAGACTGTGAGACCACGTCCTGTCACTCAGGGAATATTCTCTATCTGTTCGCTGTGTCAGTATATGTATTTATTAGGAATAGCCACATATTCCTTTAAAGGCGCTGATGTTCTTACTACAGCCGGGTTGACTTTGAAGAGACAGCTTCCAGAAGTGAAATGACTGGATCTGTCTGCAGGGAATGAGCATGTGGTGCACTGCTTTTAACAGCTCTATACATCCCCCAAATATACAAACATGCTATCCTTCTGTTTGCAAAAATATTAAATACAGGCTGGTTTTAAAATACCTTTATGGTTGTTTTCAAAGACATGCTCCCTTGAGAAAGCTAGCAGTATGTATTATAAACTATTTGCCTTGAACTGTGCACTATGAAGACAGTGATATAATTTCTATGTTTAGTGAATACAACATCAACTCAAACCCCATGATTGCATTAGAGGCCTACAAGCCAAACCACCAGAATACTTGATGCTGAATGTGCCGGTTGCAGCCAGAGTGAACACCCAGGACAGAATCACTGCTTGGTGTTCTGCTGATGGCAGCTGACGCTCGGAGGTTCCGCTCCGCCCGCAATGACATCACTGTGCCTGCTCTGGAACAAGGAGCAGACAGACAGTGAGCCACGCCTGCTCTGCCAGGCCACGCTGTGGTGAACCACACTGCCTCCCTCCAGACTCATAAACACACTCCCCAGTCCAATACCCTGCCCCAAGCTCTGGGGAAGCACGCCTGTTTACACACCAGCGCCATAGCAACCTCAAGCACAGCAACAGCGGCACCCAAAAGCTATTTCTGCAGTTAATGACTTCTTTCCAAGACTGTGTTTGAAGGATTCTGTGCTGAAAGAGGCAAGCAACACAGCCAGTTTAGAGGGGGAAAAAACAGCACAACTTTATACACCCAGTGGTATACAATGTACTGGCATTGCTGGTCATCAAAAGTTTCAATGAATAAATAAACAGTGGTGCTACATGTCCCGCTGGGGTAAAAGACACAGCTGGCATGGGAGTGACTGTGGTGAAAAGAAGGTATGGAACATTAGCTGGTTGAGATAAGGAGCCTGGTTCTTGTGTATGGTGTGAAAAATGCTGGGCTGGCAAGTGCTAAGTATTGAGTTTCTGTCACACTCTCCTGCATTGAGTTTGTGTCACACTCTCCTGTATTGAGTTTGTGTCACACTCTCCTGTATTGAGTTTGTGTCACACTCTCGTGTATTGAGTTTGTGTCACACTCTCCTGTATTGAGTTTGTGCCACACTCTCCTGTGTTGAGTTTGTGTCACACTCTCCTGTGTTGAGTTTGTGTCACACTCTCCTGTGTTGAGTTTGTGTCACACTCTCCTGTATTGAGTTTGTGTCACACTCTCCTGTATTGAGTTTGTGTCACACTCTCCTGTGTTGAGTTTGTGCCACACTCTCCTGTGTTGAGTTTGTGTCACACTCTCCTGTGTTGAGTTTGTGTCACACTCTCCTGTGTTGAGTTTGTGTCACACTCTCCTGTGTTGAGTTTGTGTCACACTCTCGTGTATTGAGTTTGTGTCACACTCTCCTGTATTGAGTTTGTGTCACACTCTCCTGTATTGAGTTTGTGTCACACTCTCCTGTATTGAGTTTGTGTCACACTCTCCTGTATTGAGTTTGTGTCACACTCTCCTGTGTTGAGTTTGTGTCACACTCTCCTGTGTTGAGTTTGTGTCACACTCTCCTGTATTGAGTTTGTGCCACACTCTCCTGTTAACACATAGATTAGAATGGAGCTGCTGTAGAATGACAGAACAGCATTGCCGGGGGATATCGGGTTCAGTGTGACTACAGTGCTGAAGCTATGCCTGAAGTGCTTTGCAAGAGACCATAGAAAACTGCAGCAGTGATTTTACATTCCACTCGGCTACCCAGAGGCTCTGAGGTGTGTCCATGCTCTTCCAGAACCTTGACAGTCCCCAATTCCAAGAGGCATTCCGGAGTGTGTGGAGGGCTGAGCTGAGCGCAGTGCTCGGGACTGGGAACATCGCCCCGGGTTTGTCCTGACATTCTGGAAGGACGCGCTGCTTCGTTACTTCAATCCTCTGCCTGCCACCGAAACAGCTGCTAATTGCATTTTGATAGATCATCCAAATGAAGTCATAAATCAAGCAGAAACACATAACTAGGAATCAGAGGGAAGATTTAGCACTGGGGAAGCTTAAGCCAACATTACAATAATTCTTAATAACCCACACATGGCTCCACAAGCTGTCAGAACCCGCTGTCCTTCTTAACTCTCCCCGCTAATGCCTGCTTCCCAGACGGACTGGCCACAGAGGGACCTGTCAGAGCATGAGGGGAAGGTGATGATGTCCTGGTCTTGTCCTTCACCACTCTCTCACTCGCTCTAAACTAGTTGAGCATGTGCATTTCCAGGCTCCCCAGCTTCTAATTGGTTTTGAAATTTGGGGTTGTTATGACGGACAGCCATCCTGTCTGCTGGGAATTCACGTCCCTCTCCCAGGTGTCTAGGTATGTGTTACATTGTGCCGTCTCCTGGAATTTCACAGATGTAGAATACACAAAGCGAGAGAACACAGTGCTTTCTTTATCCAATGAATATATACAGTGTAAATATACCGGCTATGCAACTGGATCCCATCGGGTAATATCTGTCAGCAGATATTAACAGCAGCAGTAGAAGTCAAAACAGAAACTGATCACTAACACACATAAATATATATATATATATATATATAATTTATATTTTGCTGCCTTTCTAAACATTCTGGATATAAAATAAATGAGACAGCTTTCAGCTCTTCTATCTGTCACTGATTTCACACGCAGCATTGAACCGTGTCCCTTTAATAGAAGCTCTTTATACTGCACCTGAGAAATGTGTGCACAATGTTTTTAGTAAACTCTTGTTTTTTAATGAACAAATATAGTTTGATATCGTCCTGAAACTGCTCCGGACTGACTGTTGGTGGTTAATTAACAATAGTAAAGACCAGTTTAAAAAATATCAGACTATTTTATTAATAAAAACAGGCTCTGGAAAGCCCTTCTTTACCCCAGTCCTGAGTCTCAGCTTTGTGATTGAGCCTGCAGTGCCAGTTCTTGCTGGCCCCTCTACAGTAGGATGTGCCTGTGATTCAGACTGCTTTCTGCAAAGTTTTCAAGGCTTGTGAATGTGTATTTGTGTTGTGTCTGATAGGATGTGAGCTGTACCAACCCATTCCACAGAGGCGAGAGGGGCGTAGGACTCACATGAAGTTGACGCAGCCGGTGCCTGGCGGGGGGGCGATCCACATGAAGCTCAGGCTGGTGGTGGGCAGGTGGCTGACGTGGGAGGCGACCACACTGCACATGAACTGCGTCCCGAACTGACGCTCCGACGTGATGCCTGCAAAGAGAGGGGCACAGCGTCAACACATCACTAACACAGCTATAACTCACCTGTATCATGCAGATAGCACAGCTATAACATGCCAATAGCACTACTATAACACAGCTATAACATGCAATAGTACACTATAATGCAGACAACTCAGCTATAACATGCAATAGCACACTACCATGCAGCTAACACAGCTATAACATATCTCTAACACACAAAGTGTCAACCCTGTTTTTCCAGGAGCCCGCAGTGTTTGTTAAATCCTGCTAGTTTTGACTGCTGCATCTTTAACTGAAGTGGAATGAAGATGAAGCAGTCATGCTGTCAGAATATTAAGAAAAGCATGATGGGAAACAAAGATGAAATCAGACTCTGACAATTCGCCATGACTCGTAACAACAGGAATACCGCGTAGAATACAATACAAGAAAAGTACAAGAAAATTGCAAGCCTTTTTCAAATCAGCAGGAGAAGAAACCAAATTAAAAAGGCAAGCCTTTATTTAAAGTATATGACTACAGCTGCTTTATCCAATACTGATGCAGGTACTGTAAGCAGTGAGGTGACCTAGTCCTTCCTGTTGAGTTCACAGGAGGAGGTCCAGGCTACAGCATGGCTGGAGCAGGCTGACAGGAGGAGGTCCAGGTTACAGCATGGCTGGAGCAGGCTGACAGGAGGAGGTCCAGGTTACAGCATGGCTGGAGCAGGCTGACAGGAGGAGGTCCAGGTTACAGCATGGCTGACAGGAGGAGGTCCAGGTTACAGCATGGCTGGAGCAGGCTGACAGGAGGAGGTCCAGGTTACAGCATGGCTGGAGCAGGCTGACAGGAGGAGGTCCAGGTTACAGCATGGCTGGAGCAGGCTGACAGGAGGAGGTCCAGGTTACAGCATGGCTGGAGCAGGCTGACAGGAGGAGGTCCAGGTTACAGCATGGCTGGAGCAGGCTGACAGGAGGAGGTCCAGGTTACAGCATGGCTGGAGCAGGCTGAGAGGAGGAGGTCCAGGTTACAGCATGGCTGGAGCAGGCTGATGGAGCAGTAATGTGTGCTTGATGTCTTGTTGCTGGCGATCAGTAGGGTGCTAATCACTGTCCTGGTTCTCACAGCATTCTATACAAGCCGTTAATGACCCTAGTCTTGTTCTGGCCGTCCTCCAACTTCCATGTGACCCTCTCATCTCTCTCCCCCCCCCCCCCCCCCCCGTCTTTAATGCAACAAGCAATTTGCATAACAAATAGCAAATAACAAGCTGTAATGTAATAATGCATTTATTAATGATTTGTAATGTAGTGGAAAGATTCAATCACCGTAATTGCAGAATACATCTTGGGACTGTGAGGATTGGTCTTTTCATTAAGGAGCAGCGTTTGAAGTTACAATGATACTGCCTGATGTACATTTTAAAACATGCGCTACGCTCCAGATGGGAATGCGTTCAATTGCCTCCGCTCCATTTGCTTACCAGATTCAACTACCATTTATTTCCTTTTGATAAAATCCTGAAGACAATGTTATCACAGAGCACTGCGTATGGATAGGAAGTGCTATTAATAAATCAGGACAAACACACTGAATCTCCAGCACTGACAGCTGAGCAAACACTAAAACTCTCCTTTCTGAGCTCGCAAAAGCGCTGTCACTTTAATCAAAAACTGAAACCCCAAATGAATTGCGCAGGATGAAGTGATCTGAACGAGCCAGGTAATCATGAGATGATGGCCTGTTAGCTCCCTGTGCAATAATCCTGTGTGCTCAGCTGCAACACATACACAAATACACCAATACATAATACATAGTAACCCATCGTAAAAACCCTACAGCATGCTTGTGCTGTAATGATGGGAAGCGCGTGCTGTACTGGGTGTGTAAATAAATGAAATTGAACTAATGAAGACGCCTTAGTTATCTCTTTCAATAGGATAATGCAGCTCCCTCCTGCACAGGTTCAAACTCCTGAGCAGTCTGAACATGGCTCCCACTTGAATTCCATGTCTAGCCCTTTGCGTGTGAGGTGCTTCGTGACAGCAGAGTGGAATGAAGCAGATTAAAGGCTGTCCTGCTCGGTCATCCTCAATGCTATCTTGTTGAGCAGCTGTTCTCCCCTCTCCGGCTCACACAGGAGGTTTATGACGAGTCACACGCTCAGTCCATTCACAGATGAAGTGTTGAGGGTGCCTGCTATTTAATAACGGTGCCAGCATCGAAATGCAATCCTGTAATCACTGAGTAATGCAACACTGGCCCAGCAATCTCCAGGCAGGTTTTTTTCTTCCCTTTGTTAATGGTGTGTGATTGATCAGAGGCGGGGGAGAGTTGAAGCGTGCTAAGACAGGACTATTAATATGAATGAGTGATTAAAACACTGCTTTATTTCATGAGCTTATCTAGCCTGGCTCCCTTTCTCTCGCCATGGTGCCCATTGACCCGTTTCAGAGATATCAGAGGCTCCTGTGATTTGCAATGCAATTATCCAGCGATGGTGCAGCATCAGTGTATCATTGTGCTCTGTGGAGTGCACACCATTGGCCAACACAGAAAGGAAATTGCTAAGCCCATCGGCAACACTGGAGGGCAGGTCCTGGCAGAGGTTTGTCTACACGTCTCAGTTGTTAAATGTAGCCACGGGTAGAACTGTACAACAACAACAACGACAAGGACAAGGACAACGACAACAACAACCACGACGACAACCACAACCACAACAACAACACACATTTGAATTTCTAAAAAAAGGACCTGCAGGCACTATACCAGTGGTACTCAATTACATTCTCTGGCGGGCTAGATAAGGCAATGTCCAAACCTTGGGGGGCCACAGGGCGCTCAAGATGTGCGTAGTGGTGGGGGGTTGTTTAAATGGTCGTGAAAATCTGACTATCCAATCAGACTTTACATACAGTAACAAAACGTTGCAACACTGCACTTGCACCAATCAACTAATACATCTCAGAAATAACTACTTAACAAGTTACAATGTTTGATCACCATTAATAATAAAAATATTAAGCAAATACCATTTCCTGACCAGCATTCAAACGACACCTTGCAAACTAATAAGTATACAAATCTCACTGTAATGCTTTTAAAACAGCATGTTATTCATTTTAATTTTATTAAAACTAGAAAATGTTCTGACAATTCTGCGCAGCAAGCATTCAAGTCAACTAACGAAAGCACTCATGTTGTAGAAGCATCTTATTAAGCGCCTGATTAAAAGTGTAGCACGGTCTAAACATGCATGTTCTAGCGCCAATGTGTTTCAATGTAAAGGAAAAGTTTCTGAATTAAATGCATGGCATGACAGTAAACAGACAGGAAAATAAACTTCAGTGCATATCCACCGTGCCGTCTTTGAGAGGCGGGCCGCAGGTGCATCTCTTACTGTTGCCAAACTGTTTTTTTAAGCCTAAAGATCTTTGACAGGCTCGGTTTCTTCAGCCAATTTCCTGTGACTGAACACTTACTGGTGGCCGCATTGCTAATTTTCCTAACAATACTTAATGTATCATATGAAAAATAAAGGAAATATAGACATAAGCACTTGTTTTTGTCATGTATTTTTTAATAAAACCAAACTGTTTCTCATTTTAAAACATACAGCAGCCCTGCTCAACTTCCCAAGACTTTTTACAATAAACTGGAGACAAACATCTGGTGTTCTGGAAGATTAAAAAGAAAATGTTATTGCTCTGACAACAGGTATTCAGATAGTTTCAGATAGTTTTGCCGCACTAAAGAAAATAACATTACTACCACTGTTTTCATATTGCACAAAGCCTTCTCTCACTGCTCAATCAATGAGGCACTAAAACTAAGCAAATAGGCTGAGATTTGTGACACATACCAAAATGACAGCTCATCAGAATTAAAGCTTGGCCAATCAGCTGACATGTTCCTGTATTAGGCTGCCAAAAAAAACGCTTGTTAGGGGAAGCAAATACCCTGTAGGTTATGACGATTTTATAATCTTGTGTATCAGTAATTTCAGTTTTTGTAATGAAGGACAGCTGACGCGCGACAGGCCAAAAGAAAGGCTCTTGCGGGCTGGATTTGGCCTATTGAAGAACCCTGCACTATACTATACAAGAGAGAACACAAGAACAGATGTACGTGCAAACCAAGCTGGCAGACCAAGAAACAGCCATGTCAGAATGGAGCTGTATGTTTTTAGTGCAGCCTTGGCAATGGATGCACATAGTTTTAATCGAGCAGTTTAGCTGCATAGCATAGCATGAATACACCCTGCTGCCCAGCATTGTCTTGAGTGAAACTCAAGGAGCAGGGAAGTCAGTGACTTTCTGAGAGCTCAAGGCACTGCTAGTGATAGAACCGGAGAGCAGCTCACTGTTGGGCTCGGCTACCAATGGGCATACCTTTATTGATTGATTGATTGATTGATTGATTGATTTAACCAGTAGATTTCCCCATTGAGACCGAGGCCTCGTTTACAATGGGGTCCTGGAAAACAATAAAAGCACAATCGCATAGCACAAGAAACCCAATAAAAACTAAACCAGCAGCATCCACAGACCAAACAATCGAATAAATAACGCATGGATCTCTTTGTGAATGTGGACTGAAGGAGAAGCATTGGCAGGAGGTTCCAATTCCCAGATACGATCTTTAAAACCAGAGAAGGAAAGATTATCCGATTCCATCTTCATACTGTGATGGAAACAGTTCCATGTCTTCAGGATTTGATATGCAAACGATAATTCTGCCATACGTGTTTGAACCCTTGGAAGAGCCAAATGAACACAATGTAAACTGTAAACTGTAGCCAGTGCTGGGACCGTCAATCCAGTTTGAACAGAATGCTGAGAGTGTAAACTGTAGCCAGTGCTGGGACCGTCAATCCAGTTTGAACAGAATGCTGAGAGTGTAAACTGTAGCCAGTGCTGGGACCTTCAGTCCAGTTTGAGTGGTACTAGAGAGGTACACTTTATACAGCAGGGCTTCTGATGTGTGGAAGTGCTTGTGGAGTGCCTGAGCTTTCATCACTGGAGCAAGGAAGGCGGTCCTGTGAATTATGTGATCCGTCAGGTCTGATCAACTCCCCCGCTGAAACCAATACCTGCCATTGAGATCTACCAAGGCAAGCACAGAGGTGCGAGTGTGTGTGTGTGTGTGTGTGAGTGAGAGTGAAACTCAGCCAAGCCGTCCCTCGCTCTGACACAAGGCAGCTCATTTATCAGACAGCCGTCCTCTGTGTGTCACTGGCTGCGCAGAACTGTCAATCATTGCACTGACCCTGGTGTGACACCGTGACCTAGAGAGGGGCACCGCTGTCAACGAGAGCAGAGCCGAGCGCAGAACGCATCTCACTCAACACAGGAAGAGACTGTCAGCGAAGCTCCCCCGACTCCTGCAGCCCTGCCTGCTGCTGAAGGAAATGTCTTCCTGAGGGAGAGGAGAAGGACAGGGCAGCCAGCTCAGCAGAGCCAGCACTCACTGTCTCACTCTCTCTGTATTCACTGGCAAACCTGGACAGGCCAGCGGACGAGAGCAGGGTCAAGCAAACATGGCTCTTCCAGTCCGTTTCACTGCAGCCAGTTGTTAAATTATTGAATTGACCCTGCTGCTGCAGCTGCTGATGATGCCGACACATTCAATAATGAAGGACCTGGCTGGAACAAAGTATTGCAATAGCAAGGGTCTGGAGGAGCGAAGGCAGCCCTGCCCTGCACAAGAGCACAGCTTGGGATTGTTGGCTGAGTGACAACAGAGTGCCCCCTGCTTAAAAGATGATTAACAGCAAAAATGATTTTCATCCCAGTGCCGTGAGATACAGCAGCAGCTGTCATTTAGGGAGGGGGGTCAGGTGTTTGGAGGGGGGTCCCCTAACCAGGGCTCGTGAATTTGACTGAACCCCACCCGGTAGCATTCTGAAAAACAAATAAGCACCTCATCCCATCTGCAACTTTCTAATCCTGGCACACAAAGGGTCATTACACAGAACCACTTCACACAGCTCTGCTTTCATTGAACTGAAAACGAGAGTGACGACAATCAGTTAGGAATTCAAAGAGAAGGGTTATGCTACAAGATAATTACATTTCATATTGCTGTAGAACTTTCCCCAGTAAGTACTAGTAAATTACATATTGCTTCTAAAACCGAATTTCATTTTACTCCTGGAGTGCATTTAATAACTTACAAAAAGCTGACAACCCCTCAGCCTTGATTTATAGCCCCTCCTCCTGTCCTTGTAACACGGAGCAAGCATTCACTCTAAACACATTTAATACAAAAAACCAGCAGATCATTCTGATAGATATTAAATGCACTGCAAGGCAGCTTCACGAGAAAATGATATAAAAGATGATTTCTTGCAAACGATTCTGTGTTATTTGACTTGCCAGCAGGGAATGTAATCACATATTTGAATAAACGCCTAATGGCTGTAGAGACAACACACTGTTTAATTAAACACACAGCAGCTTGTAAAACAATAATAAAGTATGCAGCCGTATAAAAGTAAATAATGTTAAAACAAATGATCTCTGCATGATTCTTTAAGGGGGACTCACAAGATACAGCAAGTGACTGATCTGCTGCAGTGTTCAGAGATGTGCTATTCACTGAGGCCCCTTTATAACACCACAGGAGCCCCCAGCAGTGACAAGACATCCCCAGCACCTGGAACTGGACTGCATATTCTTCCAGCCAGGAGCGCTCATGTCCTGATGGTTACAGTCCAGAATTTCCAGGCTATCAGTCCTCAGCGATCACTTGGTTATCACTGCAGAATCATCTGTGCCTTTATACATGGGTGATCTACTCGGTCTAAACGCGGGTCAAACAGTCCCATCAGTGAGGTTTAAAAACTTTAAACGTTCTGAAGGAGGGATGGCCCCTACGCATTACATCATCTCATTGTAAACTATCAAAAACATATCAATACCCATGTAACTCACCCCTCTCTTGCGTTTGAGTCATTCGCATCCCTCCACCTCCCCATCTCCGCCCCAGTAGCTTCTCTAGGTACAATCTATTATGGGGGGGGGGGGGGGGTCTCCTGTCTCGTCCAGACAACCAGCTAGTGAACCCTCAAAGTAAGGAGCTTTGAGGCCAAATTGTTTCTTTCATACATTGCATAATCATCAGTAAAAACATTCCTTAAACTCATTTCTGTCTTGTGGGGTTTGTCCTGAACTACTGAAACACCAGGTGGCAAAGGAACCCAGAGATTGAGGAGCTTCTTGAGCAGGGAGGTGTGAGGTTCAGTACATTAGGGAGAGTTCAGGAGACACTTCAGCTGGGGGAGTCTGTGCTCAGAGATAAAGCAGGGAAAGCATCCACCCCCTGGACAGGGAGAGGCAGCTGGGCAGGGAGAGGGTTCACCCCCTGGGCAGGGAGAGCTAGCTGGGCAGGGAGAGGGTCCGCCCCCTGGGCAGGGAGAGCTAGCTGGGCAGGGAGAGGTAGCTGGGCAGGGAGAGGGTTCACCCCCTGGGCAGGGAGAGAAAGCTGGGCAGAGTGATACTGGAACGCCTCTGTAACTGAGTCAGCCACTTGCAACACCATCTTAACACAGCGTTTCCAAAACCGTGTCCAGAGACTGCTGGGATTTCAACAGAGTGAAATGAAGACAAAGCCCTGGCTTTAGTCACAGCGCTAGTGCTCAGCCTGCAACAGAAAAGCGAAACCGCAGAGAAAGAGGCGATTTAAACCGCATGAGCCGAGCACACAGCCCAGACCTCCTTCCCCTGGATTACATTAACATGCTGGCACAAGATAACAGCATCTGAAAGACGCGCTCCCTGCGTGCCAGGGCTGTTTCATCCAGTGCTTCCAATTGCAGGCTGCATGAGTGCATATAGAAGCAGATCTCATCTGTGACCACACAGACCACTCAGCGATGAAGCTCAAGGGTGACTATGGGCAGAACGCAAACAGGAGATCACTGACGATTTGGAAGATTCTACAGGCTACATAACTCAAACAGGGATGTGAAAAAAGCATTCTTGTTTGAAAACAACAACAACAATCTACAAAATGTAGCACAAAAGAAGCATGAGCACAAGTCAGCAATAAAGTCTTGACATGCTGAACACGAGACCCCCGGGGCAACACGTTACAGAGTAGGACAGATAGAAACTATGTGGATTATATTAAACCTAGATAATGTTCTAGTTACCAAGGATTTGTAGAATTTCATTTTTTTCCCTAACCTTGTCACTACAGCACGTTCCCAAACTCTTCTCTTCATTCTGATGCAATAACAGCACAGTTCCTATACCGCATGCATCTCACATGAATGGCGGCACCAGTTCAGCTGAGTTGTCTATCAGGATACGCAGGTCCCTTATCCCGGCTCTGCCTGGGAGGGATACTCCCCTATCTTTTATCTGATCACCATGAAGAATGGCTTCCTCCCTACAGCTGGACTCTCTAACTATCTGACCGCAGCTAAAGCCTGGAACGTGTATCCGCTAATTATCCATCACAAATCAGCTGCAATCTTTCTACTAGACACTGGCAGTCCCCCGTCCCTGTCCCCCACTCACCAGACTGGAGGTGCTGCTGGATTCAGCAGCCTGTGTTCTTCAAATAGCTCACAAGAAGCACTCTGACCACATAGCCCAGGTTTCATACAGCATCTTACTGTTACCGCGCAGGGCTGTCCCCAGCATGCCTCCAGCCCACCTCTAGATTCTGCATTATTTAACTTTGCTTCGTTTTCTTTTAAATGAAAATCTGTAATTGAACCATAACACCTCCCCACCCTCCACCCACCTGGTTCCCCACAAACCCCCTTATTTGTTTTCCCTTGCCCTTCCCCTCCTGCCTCAGAGTATCTCACTCCTCTCCCCCTGCACCCTGGTACCTCACATCCCCTTCTCCTCTCGTCTCCTCTCCCTGCACGCTGATACCTCACATCCCCTTCTCCTCTCCTCTCCTCTCCCTGCACCCTGGTACCTCACATCCCCTTCTCCTCTCCTCTCCCTGCACCCTGGTACCTCACATCCCCTTCTCCTCTCCTCTCCCTGCACCCTGGTACTTCACATCCTCCTTCTCCTCTCCTCTACCTGCACCCTGGTACTTCACATCCCCCTTCTCCTCTCCTCTACCTGCACCCTGGTACTTCACATCCTCCTTCTCCTCTCCTCTACCTGCACCCTGGTACTACACATCCTCCTTCTCCTCTCCTCTACCTGCACCCTGGTACTTCACATCCCCCTTCTCCTCTCCTCTACCTGCACCCTGGTACTTCACATCCTCCTTCTCCTCTCTTCTCCCTGCACCCTGGTACCTCACCCCCTCCCTTCTCCTCTCCTCTCCTCTCCTCTCCCTGCACGCTGGTACTTCACATCCTCCTTCTCCTCTCCTCTCCCTGCACCCTGGTACCTCACCCCCTCCCTTCTCCTCTCCTCTCCCTGCACCCTGGTACTTCACATCCTCCTTCTCCTCGCCTCTACCTGCACCCTGGTACTTCACATCCCCCTTCTCCTCTCCTCTACCTGCACCCTGGTACTTCACATCCTCCTTCTCCTCTCTTCTCCCTGCACCCTGGTACCTCACCCCCTCCCTTCTCCTCTCCTCTCCCTGCACCCTGGTACTTCACATCCCCCTTCTCCTCTCCTCTCCCTGCACCCTGGTACTTCACATCCTCCTTCTCCTCTCCTCTACCTGCTCCCTGGTACTTCAGATCCTCCTTCTCCTCTCCTCTCCCTGCACCCTGGTACTTCACATCCCTCTTCTCCTCTCCTCTCCCTGCACCCTGGTACTTCACATCCTCCTTCTCCTCTCCTCTCCCTGCACCCTGGTACTTCACATCCTCCTTCTCCTCTCCTCTCCCTGCACCCTGGTACTTCACATCCCCCTTCTCCTCTCCTCTACCTGCACCCTGGTACTTCACATCCTCCTTCTCCTCTCCTCTCCTTGCACCCTGGCACTTCACATCCTCCTTCTCCTCTCCTCTCCCTGCACCCTGGTACTTCACATCCCCCTTCTCCTCTCCTCTACCTGCACCCTGGTACTTCACATCCCCTTCTCCTCTCTTCTCCCTGCACCCTGGTACTTCACATCCTCCTTCTCCTCTCCTCTCCCTGCACCCTGGTACCTCACCCCCCCTCCCTTCTCCTCTCCCCTGGTGGCTGCTGACTGGGCTTGTCTACCCCTCTGATCTGATCTGATCTCCAGTGACCGGGGCTGACTGCTGTGCTCTACTTTATTAATCTGATCTGACTCCTGTTAACTCAGCCCCGACAAGTGCCACTGTCATCTCCAGCAATTTGAGTCAACCAATATAATGTCAGGACAGGGACCGTTTCATTAGCATGAACAGAATCACTCTCTGACATGTTGTCATTTCAGAACATGTTAGACGTTGTTTGTCTCAGGTCCGGACTCTTCAAACAGTAAAGAAGATGCTGCACAAGAAGTACATCTGCAAGTGGCATACGGAGACCCGAAGTCTAATCACAGCGCTCAGGATATCTGAACTAAGCTGATTCTGAAGGGCTCTGTACTGGAACTGTTTGAGCAAATTGAAGTTCCCTCTCAGGGATTTGCATTCATCAATTTAGGGAACACAGTCATCCCCCATACCAGCCTTCACAGTATGTCAAGCACATATGCTGTATGCATGTTGCAGATTCAATATTCACAACACTGCACTTACACTTCAGAAAGGGCATGACAATGGTTCTACTATATGCTTACAATACTTACATGTTTATTAATATGCTTTACCATACCTCGCTATTCTTTACAATGCTTGCCTATGCTTTACCATAGGTACCTCACATCCATACTATTTCACTATGCTTTATTACACTTTGCATTGCTTTTACTGTGAGAATCTTTTATACACACACTGTGTGCAATTCTTCATGTTTAGTTTTTTAACTCTCTTGCTCATTAAGCGAATGGGTTTGTAGTGTGCATTATCACAGTCCTGTTTTAACTCTCTTGCTCATTAAGCGAATGGGTTTGTAGTGTGCATTATCACAGTCCTGTTTTTCCACTGATTATGCTGTGCTCAGTAAATCCTAACCCAGCACTTGCTGTGTGACCCAGTCTCAGAATAACAGCCTTAGCAAGCCTCAGTGGAAATGTTAACTAATTTGATTTTTAATTTGACTCGACTCCTACTAATTACTGAGGTCTTGATTATTAATCTGATTTGGTCCAAAAACTGAGGCTAATTTCAAGTTGTATTAAAATCACTGTGAATGAAAAGGAGAACATAAAAGAGCATCCTAGAAATGAAGAGCCTGCTGCTGGGTGTGTGCAGCAGCCTGTCTCTCAGCCTGGCCTGGGGCTCCTTCCAGGAATCTGAATGACCTTCCCACAGGGGAATAGTGTGGGTTCAGGATTGATATTCCAGGGAACCAAGAGTATCTCCTGGAATATAAATGGTCTGGCTGTGATTACTCATCCACAACACCTAGTAATCTAAACGCATGGACAGACTGAGAACCAACATGTATCCCCAGTAACCGTAACCCTTATCATCCTGCATCCACCCCACCTAGTAATCTAAACGCATGGACAGACTGAGAACCAACATGTATCCCCAGTAACCGTAACCCTTATCATCCTGCATCCACCCCACCTAGTAATCTAAACGCATGGACAGACTGAGAACCAACATGCATCCCCAGTAACCGTAACCCTTATCATCCTCCATCCACCCCACCTAGTAATCTAAACGCATTTTCAAACTACCACGGTTCAATTTTTACAAGACAACACAAGCAACGACACAGAGAATCTGAAACCTCAAATTGAAGGCAAGGAGGCTCTTTCATCATGTTTAAATGCAGCTTGACATTTATCAGGGAAACAGCCCATCTGAGAGGAAATTGAATGTGCCGCTACACCTCTCCCTGACAAGAGGAGGCTGTGATACCATCAGCTCCGCCTGCAGCCCTAACGAGAGCATCGCTGTGAGGACCCTCACTGACAGCAACACAACGCTAATGAGGTTCAAGTCAAAAATCACAAGAGGAAAGAAAACAGATACATTCCTTTATCTTCAGAGTCTCTCTGTGTGCTGGGAACAAGCATCTTCTCAGGACGAGCACCGTTCCGGGACAGAGCAACGTGTGTGTGTGTGTGTGTGCGTGCGTGTATGTGTGCATGCGTGTGTGTGTGTGTATGTATGTATGTGAGGAGTGTGCGTGTGTGTGTGTATGTGTGCGTGCGTGTGCGTGCGCGCGTGTGTGTGTGTGTGTATGTGTGTGTGTGTGGGAGCAGGGGTCTTGTATAGATTTCCTTTTAATTAACTGCCTCTAATTGTCTGAGATTAGAGAAGCTGCTGCTGCTGTTTCCTCATTCATCAGCCCCTAATCAGACCTCCGCGGCTGGCAGAGCCCTTTCTGAGGATGCGATCATTGCGACAGAGCTCATTAAGCTGCAGAGCTGGTGGCTCCTCAAGCCTCGCAATGGAAGATAATCACTGTTGAATATACATCCTGTGTTACTGACTTCCAAACAGTGCGGGCTGGGACCGGGGGGAGACAGAGCAGCTGTTCTAATGAGGACGCCGGGGGTCATTCCTCACCCGTCCCAAAAACAAGAACAACAGACCAGCCAATCAATTCAACATGTGTTTTCAGAGAAAATGTTACTTGAGGCAATGATGTGTGCTTGTTAGAGCTACAGTATGAGGTTTCAAGGTTAGAGCTGAGGGGCTGGGAGGGAGGCAGTGTGGTGTAGTGGAGAGAGCGGAGGGGCTGGGAGGGAGGCAGTGTGGTGTAGTGGAGAGAGCGGAGTGGCTGGGAGGGAGGCAGTGTGGTGTAGTGGAGAGAGCGGAGGGGCTGGGAGGGAGGCAGTGTGGTGTAGTGGTGAGAGCTGGAGACTGGGTGGGAGGCAGTGTTCTAGTGGTTAGCGCTGAGGGACTGGGAGGTGGTTCTGGGTTTTGTTAACTACTTGGAATCAGAAGAGCAGTGATGGTCTGAATCCAACAGAGATAGAACACACACTGATATCAGCAGAGCTCAGTTGTGTAAGGACGGGATTCTAGACGTCCCTAAAAGCTAGACCCTAAAAACTTAAAATGAAGCTGCTATAGACGCGTGTTGACTTCTTTAACAAAAAGAGTTAAAGAATTGTGAAAAAAATAAAGCAATAGCTATATCTAAAGAGTTAAAATCACAGTAAATCATAAAGCTTTTAACTAAACAGCGCTGTGCACTTTTAGGCTATGTGAGGTCCCTTGTCCATATTCCATTACCCATCAATGATTGAAACAAGCATTCTTTAAAGGGAGAGGACTCTGAACATTAAGGATGCAGCCCAGCAGAACCAAGAGACCCTGCACTGAGGCTTTGACCAGGACCTGCTTTAGAGTGCTGCAGCCCTGCCAGAGGAACTCTGCTGAGAGAAGCAGCCTCTTCAGTAACCAGGACCTGCTTTAGAGTGCTGCAGCCCTGCCAGAGGAACTCTGCTGAGAGAAGCAGCCTCTTCAGTAACCAGGACCTGCTTTAGAGTGCTGCAGCCCTGCCAGAGGAACTCTGCTGAGAGAAGCAGCCTCTTCAGTAACCAGGACCTGCTTTAGAGTGCTGCAGCCCTGCCAGAGGAACTCTGCTGAGAGAAGCAGCCTCTTCAGTAACCAGGACCTGCTTTACAGTGCTGCAGCCCTGCCAGAGGAACTCTGCTGAGAGAAGCAGCCTCTTCAGTAACCAGGACCTGCTTTAGAGTGCTGCAGCCCTGCCAGAGGAACTCTGCTGAGAGAAGCAGCCTCTTCAGTAACCAGGACCTGCTTTAGAGTGCTGCAGCCCTGCCAGGGGAACTCTGCTGAGAGAAGCAGCCTCTTCAGTAACCAGGACCTGCTTTAGAGTGCTGCAGCCCTGCCAGAGGAACTCTGCTGAGAGAAGCAGCCTCTTCAGTAACCAGGACCTGCTTTAGAGTGCTGCAGCCCTGCCAGAGGAACTCTGCTGAGAGAAGCAGCCTCTTCAGTAACCAGGACCTGCTTTAGAGTGCTGCAGCCCTGCCAGAGGAACTCTGCTGAGAGAAGCAGCCTCTTCAGTAACCAGGACCTGCTTTAGAGTGCTGCAGCCCTGCCAGAGGAACTCTGCTGAGAGAAGCAGCCTCTTCAGTAACCAGGACCTGCTTTAGAGTACTGCAGCCCTGCCAGAGGAACTCTGCTGAGAGAAGCAGCCTCTTCAGTAACCAGGACCTGCTTTAGAGTGCTGCAGCCCTGCCAGAGGAACTCTGCTGAGAGAAGCAGCCTCTTCAGTAACCAGGACCTGCTTTACAGTGCTGCAGCCCTGCCAGAGGAACTCTGCTGAGAGAAGCAGCCTCTTCAGTAACCAGGACCTGCTTTTTTGTAAACGGGGCAAACTTTGCAAAAGTGAACCAAACAATGAAAAAAAAAATAGAATAATTATGATTATGTTTATTATTATGATGACGCTTCTGCTGCTGATGTATGGACATTCCACAATATTCACACTATAAGTGTAAAAACACAATGAAACAATAAAAGCTAGACCCTAAAAACTTAAAATGAAGCTGCTATAGACGCGTGTTGACTTCTTTAACAAAAAGAGTTAAAGAATTGTGAAAAAAATAAAGCAATAGCTATATCTAAAGAGTTAAAATCACAGTAAATCATAAAGCTTTTAACTAAACAGCGCTGTGCACTTTTAGGCTATGTGAGGTCCCTTGTCCATATTCCATTACCCATCAATGATTGAAACAAGCATTCTTTAAAGGGAGAGGACTCTGAACATTAAGGATGCAGCCCAGCAGAACCAAGGGACCCTGCACTGAGGCTTTGACCAGGACCTGCTTTAGAGTGCTGCAACCCTGCCAGAGGAACTCTGCTGAGAGAAGCAGCCTCTTCAGTAACCAGGACCTGCTTTAGAGTGCTGCAGCCCTGCCAGAGGAACTCTGCTGAGAGAAGCAGCCTCTTCAGTAACCAGGACCTGCTTTAGAGTGCTGCAGCCCTGCCAGAGGAACTCTGCTGAGAGAAGCAGCCTCTTCAGTAACCAGGACCTGCTTTAGAGTGCTGCAGCCCTGCCAGAGGAACTCTGCTGAGAGAAGCAGCCTCTTCAGTAACCAGGACCTGCTTTACAGTGCTGCAGCCCTGCCAGAGGAACTCTGCTGAGAGAAGCAGCCTCTTCAGTAACCAGGACCTGCTTTAGAGTGCTGCAGCCCTGCCAGAGGAACTCTGCTGAGAGAAGCAGCCTCTTCAGTAACCAGGACCTGCTTTAGAGTGCTGCAGCCCTGCCAGGGGAACTCTGCTGAGAGAAGCAGCCTCTTCAGTAACCAGGACCTGCTTTAGAGTGCTGCAGCCCTGCCAGAGGAACTCTGCTGAGAGAAGCAGCCTCTTCAGTAACCAGGACCTGCTTTAGAGTGCTGCAGCCCTGCCAGAGGAACTCTGCTGAGAGAAGCAGCCTCTTCAGTAACCAGGACCTGCTTTAGAGTGCTGCAGCCCTGCCAGAGGAACTCTGCTGAGAGAAGCAGCCTCTTCAGTAACCAGGACCTGCTTTAGAGTACTGCAGCCCTGCCAGAGGAACTCTGCTGAGAGAAGCAGCCTCTTCAGTAACCAGGACCTGCTTTAGAGTGCTGCAGCCCTGCCAGAGGAACTCTGCTGAGAGAAGCAGCCTCTTCAGTAACCAGGACCTGCTTTACAGTGCTGCAGCCCTGCCAGAGGAACTCTGCTGAGAGAAGCAGCCTCTTCAGTAACCAGGACCTGCTTTTTTGTAAACGGGGCAAACTTTGCAAAAGTGAACCAAACAATGAAAAAAAAAATAGAATAATTATGATTATGTTTATTATTATGATGACGCTGCTGCTGCTGATGTATGGACATTCCACAATATTCACACTATAAGTGTAAAAACACAATGAAACAATAAAAGCTAGACCCTAAAAACTTAAAATGAAGCTGCTATAGACGCGTGTTGACTTCTTTAACAAAAAGAGTTAAAGAATTGTGAAAAAAATAAAGCAATAGCTATATCTAAAGAGTTAAAATCACAGTAAATCATAAAGCTTTTAACTAAACAGCGCTGTGCACTTTTAGGCTATGTGAGGTCCCTTGTCCATATTCCATTACCCATCAATGATTGAAACAAGCATTCTTTAAAGGGAGAGGACTCTGAACATTAAGGATGCAGCCCAGCAGAACCAAGGGACCCTGCACTGAGGCTTTGACCAGGACCTGCTTTAGAGTGCTGCAGCCCTGCCAGAGGAACTCTGCTGAGAGAAGCAGCCTCTTCAGTAACCAGGACCTGCTTTAGAGTGCTGCAGCCCTGCCAGAGGAACTCTGCTGAGAGAAGCAGCCTCTTCAGTAACCAGGACCTGCTTTAGAGTGCTGCAGCATGTCAATGCATGTACTTGCGGATGAAGTTTCAGAACTGGATGTAAGTGCAGATCCCTCTACTGCCTTTCCACAGTGGGAAGTTTCTTCCATATCCTAGTAATGCTTTTAAGATTAAGAAGCGCAGAGCCCCGCTCTCCAAAGGGACCAGCCTCCTTCATCACATGCACATGTGTTTCTGTAGCTGAGTGTCACGAAAGAAAGAAAGTCTTAAACCTCAACTGACTCTGTCTCTGCCTCTCTCTGTCTCTGCCTCTGCCTCTCTCTGTCTCTTTCTCTCTCTCTGCCTCTGTCTCTGTCTCTCTCTGCCTCTGCCTCTGTCTCTGCCTCTCTCTCTGCCTCTGTCTCAAATACTTTGTCAGAATTATTATTCTGTGCATCACCAGACTACAATAAGTACATTAATTACAGGATGGAAAGTGATCCCTAAAGACAAGGATGTCCGAAGCATGCATTAGTCCATGTCTTATAGTTTCTCTTCAGATGCCAGTATTGTCTGTCATGCCTTAGTGATCTCAATCTGAAGTCAGAGTCCACTTATATTGTGTCCTGTAAACTGCATAGTCTAACATGTCTCTTATCTGCGTTATTGTCAAGTGTTGTCCGATTTGTTTTTTCCACCTTCATACATCAGTGTGAGTGTTTATGTACAGTAACGTTAAAATATGACAATGTAAGCCAAAGCTATGAAGGAGGTAAGCGCAGTGTCAGGGTGTTGTCAGTGTGATCTCGACTGCTGTCAGGGCCCAGGTAATGAGCTGCTGCAGATCAGAGCGAGCTGTCTTTGAAGTGTCTCCGCACAGACCAGCACCACTGCTGAGAGAGGACTGACAGCCTCAGCCCGCCCCACTGCCGAGCGAGGGCTGACAGCCTCAGCCCGTCCCACTGCCGAGCGAGTGCTGACAGCCTCAGCGCCCCCACTGCCGAGCGAGGGCTGACAGCCTCAGCGCCCCCACTGCCGAGCGAGGGCTGACAGCCTCAGCCCCCCTCACTGCCACAAAGCACTGCCACAGAGCCACAGGGATCTCACTGCCTGACCATCCCACAGTGAGGTTCCCCGGTCTCTACAGCACTGCCACAGAGCCACAGGGATCTCACTGCCTGACCATCCCACAGCGAGCTTCCCCGGTCTCTCTACAGCACTGCCACAGAGCCAAGGGATCTCACTGCCTGACCATCCCACAGTGAGGTTCCCCGGTCTCTCTACAGCACTGCCACAGAGCCACAGGGATCTCACTGCCTGACCATCCCACAGTGAGGTTCCCCGGTCTCTCTACAGCACTGCCACAGAGCCACAGGGATCTCACTGCCTGACCATCCCACAGTGAGGTTCCCCGGTCTCTCTACAGCACTGCCACAGAGCCACAGGGATCTCACTGCCTGACCATCCCACAGTGAGGTTCCCCGGTCTCTACAGCACTGCCACAGAGCCACAGGGATCTCACTGCCTGACCATCCCACAGCGAGCTTCCCCGGTCTCTCTACAGCACTGCCACAGAGCCACAGGGATCTCACTGCCTGACCATCCCACAGCGAGCTTCCCCGGTCTCTCTACAGCACTGCCACAGAGCCACAGGGATCTCACTGCCTGACCATCCCACAGCGAGCTTCCCCGGTCTCTCTACAGCACTGCCACAGAGCCACAGGGATCTCACTGCCTGACCATCCCACAGTGAGGTTCCCCGGTCTCTCTACAGCACTGCCACAGAGCCACAGGGATCTCACTGCCTGACCATCCCACAGCGAGCTTCCCCAGTCTCTACAGCACTGCCACAGAGCCACAGGGATCTCACTGCCTGACCATCCCACAGCGAGCTTCCCCGGTCTCTACAGCACTGCCACAGAGCCACAGGGATCTCACTGCCTGACCATCCCACAGCGAGCTTCCCCAGTCTCTACAGCACTGCCACAGAGCCACAGGGATCTCACTGCCTGACCATCCCACAGCGAGCTTCCCCGGTCTCTCTACAGCACTGCCACAGAGCCACAGGGATCTCACTGCCTGATCATCCCACTATGCGGCTCACCTGCCAGGGAGCAATGACTCCAGTAGACAGGGGGCTTAATTGCTGGAGTAATAATTACTCCCCGGATCAGACCCGGCTGCTGAAATAATGTTTTTGCTCACCTTCCATAACTCATACAACCCTTAACTTTAAACACTCAATTATAAAATATATAGCAGTGCAAAAAATACAAAGGTTTGAACAAACAGTCAGTGCCAGTGTGTCTCTCTGAGTCCGTGGGATCCTAGTGATCAATCAGCTGCTAGGAGCACAGACAGACATTGACAGGACGACTGGCCTTCTCGGGTTCCGAACCGTCTTGTCTTTTGTGTTTACAGAAAACTAACTAGCCTCTCACTTACACGCTAATCTTATTGTGTTACTAAATGACCTAAGAAGTGGCCATTGAAATAACTGAACTTCATGGCTGCTGGCCCCGCTTGACCTCTGATCCATGACGTCTTTCAGTTGGGCAGTGGAACATGAAATCCACGTATTGAACGAGGCAGAATAACCACAGTGTTCTGTACCACAGAGCCAAGCTGGGGACTCGGGCAGGCTATGAATAGGGCCAGTGTCCTGAGAGTAAAGAGAAGATCAATTGATGTTCTGAGGACCGTTACCAACTGTATCAGGGAAACTCAGCAGGCCATACACAGCCTCATTGAAATACAGGTGTAGGTGGATACCCGCACTCAGTGTGTGCTCCCTGAATTCTATTTAATCTGGAGCGTGCCAGGAGGTTCTCTGATGCGCTGTGTGATAATCACTCAGATTAATAATACTCTTGAGATGTTTCCAATTTTATTTATCTACAAGCACTAAAACGACCCGTCTGAAAAAACAGCAACAGCAGCAGCTATTAAACAGGAATGAGTTGTGTCAGATCACAACTAATAATGGTAAGTTTCATGTTTGAATGGTCTGAAAGGTTTAAAACAGTTGAAATGGACTGTAAATCTTTGTAATCTCAATGCAAGCTCATCGAAAGAAGCTAAAGTGCAAACAGAACCTAAGATGCTACAAAAATAAATATTTGCATTCTGTCTTTCTATTAACACATAACATAATAGCAGTAATGCAGTGTTCCCTCTCTTTTAAGTCATGTGTGCACTGAGCTGTGTGCTGTGTGCACTGTGCTGTGTACGGTGTGCTGTGTGCACTGTGCACTGTACTGTGTGCGGTGTGCACTGTGCTGTGTGCTGTGTGCTGTGTGCACTGTGCTCTGTACTGTGTGCGGTGTGCACTGTGCTGTGTGCGGTGTGCACTGTGCTGTGTGCGGTGTGCTGTGTGCACTGTGCTGTGTGCGGTGTGCACTGTGCTGTGTGCGGTGTGCTGTGTGCACTGTGCTGTGTGCTGTGTGCACTGTGCTATGTGCTGTGTACTGTGTGCTGTGTGCTGTGTGCTGTGTACTGTGTGCTGCGTGCACTGTGCTAACAGTGCATCAGAAACATCTATTTGAAGAACCAGGAGAAGCCTTCCTTCAGTGAAAAAACTCTGCAATTTCTCAAGCGGGCAGACTTTACTTCATCACTTTGGAAAAATAAATAAGGTCCCCTTACAACGAACGTGCATTTGTCCAAAGAATGCAGCCTTTTTAGCATCCATGTCACTTAATGGATTTGTGTTTAGAAAATAAAACCAGTCCTTGAGATAAGATCAGTCCAGACTCTGAACCCGTACACATCGGTATAGGAGGTGGGATGATAGCTGCGTGGGTTTCCTGCCTGTAGTCCCACATGCTAGATCAGTCCAGACTCTGAACCCGTACACATCAGTATAGGAGGTGGGATGATAGCTGCGTGGGTTTCCTGCCTGTAGTCCCACATGCTAGATCAGTCCAGACTCTGAACCCGTACACATCGGTATAGGTGGTGGGATGATAGCTGCGTGGGTTTCCTGCCTGTAGTCCCACATGCTAGATCAGTCCAGACTCTGAACCCGTACACATCGGTATAGGAGGTGGGATGATAGCTGCGTGGGTTTCCTGCCTGTAGTCCCACATGCTAGATCAGTCCAGACTCTGAACCCGTACACATCAGTATAGGAGGTGGGATGATAGCTGCGTGGGTTTCCTGCCTGTAGTCCCACATGCTAGATCAGTCCAGACTCTGAACCCGTACACATCAGTATAGGAGGTGGGATGATAGCTGCGTGGGTTTCCTGCCTGTAGTCCCACATGCTAGATCAGTCCAGACTCTGAACCCGTACACATCGGTATAGGAGGTGGGATGATAGCTGCGTGGGTTTCCTGCCTGTAGTCCCACATGCTAGATCAGTCCAGACTCTGAACCCGTATAACATTGGTATAGGAGGTGGGATGATAGCTGCGTGGGTTTCCTGCCTGTAGTCCCACATGCTCTGGAGTTCTGAAGGGCACAGTGGGATGTCGTGTATTTGCTGTGAGAAAGATGAATCAGTCAGCTCTGGGATTCAGAGGACTGGCCCTGTTTCAAGCCCAAAGGGGATCAGGGAGTGTTGTGTCTCTGCGGGGGAAGTGTTCCTCTGGGAAGTTGGGAGCAGAGCACCATGGCACCACACAGGACTCATTCACCACACCATTTCTGTCTTTTCCAGTGCAGCATGTTGCTGCTGTTGTTTTCTGGCAGGCTGGCGAAGCATGAATCAGTGTTGTAGTTTCTTGTATTATGAATGTAATTCATCCTGTTACCGTTGTATTCAATATATTTTCACTTCACTCCAAATCGTTTGCAGAGGTAAAGCTGCAGCGATGTGCCTCCAGTTCAGTGAAACCCTGATTCTGTGGTGTCTGTTTACCACATTCCTCCACAGTGTACCCTTCTGTGCAAACTGCAATAAAAACCTTTTTACTAGAAATGATTTGCATTGATGTTACTGTAACTGTATCTGCTCATGGCTGTGCTGAGCCTGAGGTACTCTACTGGAGCCACTATTACTGCTAACCATGCTAACCGCTAGGATATTTGCCTGCTGTTAATTATTCCTTTCATTGAACTGCGATTCATCACTGCCAGCTCTCATGCCGCCCATGCTGTTAAGTAGAGAACACATGTTTAAAAACAGAGAAGAAAGAGTTTCTATCAAATTGAACTGTTTACGGCAAGTGAACAGGAGCTTTAGTGCTGCGCTCAGCCTGTTAATGAAGGGAAGGATGGATTCCTGTCAGTGTGAAAGCGCCGGACCTCTTCAGCAGCCACGCCAGCACATCTGGAGGCCAGCTGTTCCTCTACTCACTGTCACGCCATTGAGTACTGGACATCTGACCAACCCCAGCAGCAATCAGGCAATCCCTCAGCATGCTGACTGCTGATAACAATGAGCTGAGTGACCCTCTCCCAGTGCTCATAAGAACACTCCCTACATCCCTACAATGAGCTGATGACCCTCTCCCAGTGCTCATGAGAACGCTCCCTACAATGAGCTGAGTGACCCTCTCCCAGTGCTCATGAGAACACTCCCTACAATGAGCTGAGTGACCCTCTCCCAGTGCTCATGAGAACGCTCCCTACAATGAGGTGAGTGACCCTCTCACAGTGCTCATGAGAACGATCCCTACAATGACCTGAGTGACCCTCTCCCAGTGCTCATCAGAACGCTCCCTACAATGAGCTGAGTGACCCTCTCACAGTGCTCATGAGAACGATCCCTACAATGAGCTGAGTGATCCTCTCACAGTGCTCATGAGAACGCTAATTGTCTTGGGAGATATTTGTATTTATTTTAGAGAGCCCTAATCGTCTGAAAATGCTAGACGAAAGGGTAATGGATGGTTTCCAATAGTACAATGGCATCTTTGCCACCCAGAGGGTTCCATATATTGAACCCTTGTTTAATAATTGCACAACACCATGTTCCTCTGCTAGGGACACTGTGTCTGCTATCCATCTACTCTACTGCACTGTGCGAGGAGCAGGCTTTACAATACCAGCACTGCAGGCTTTGTAACACACTTAATCCAAGCAATTCACGGGCAATGCCTCCTGCAGCAGTTAGCCCAGGCAACATTTAAGCATCTCCGACCTGCTATATCAATCATTGAAGTCTGGGCACTTAACAACATCAATTACCTCTATTAATGCTGCTATTGTTTTTGTGTATGATAATGTGTTTCAGGTTATATTTGAACGCTGAGCCTGCTTGAAATGTGTGTCGCTGTTTAAATCCTGTTTTGTTATTCTAGTCCTGTTTGTGTCTACCTGTAAGATAAGGACTGCTCTTAACCCTATTGGCTGAGATGATCCGAGGGTTCCAGGGTAAGAAGAGCCTCCATTCTCATCACTGTAACCCTTTACACTGCAGAGCCCTCAGTTCACAGTGCTGCTGACAGTCAGACTTACCGAAGCCAAACGCTCCTGGGCCGCCCACGCTGGGGGCTGATTGGACGGTTGTGGAGGTGTAGAGGCCGGTCACCAAGAGCCCATCGAAGTAGGTGCTGGTGGAGATGGTGACTGAAAGAGAAAGTGCAACACTGAGTAACCTGTAGACAGTATACTGCACACACACACAGAGTGAACTATACTGAGAGAATGCAGCTTACAGTCACTCAACATACAGTATAACACACACACACACACACACACACACACACACAGAGTGAACTATACTGAGAGAATGCAGCTTACAGTCACTCAGCATACAATATACCACACACACACACAGAGTGAACTATACTGAGAGAATGCAGCTTACAGTCACTCAACATACAGTACACCACACACACACACACACAGAGTGAACTATACTGAGAGAATGCAGCTTACAGTCACTCAGCATACAGTATACCACACACACACACAGAGTGAACTATACTGAGAGAATGCAGCTTACAGTCACTCAGCATACAGTATACCACACACACACACACACAGAGTGAACTATACTGAGAGAATGCAGCTTACAGTCACTCAACATACAGTACACCACACACACACACAGAGTGAATTATACTGAGAGAATGCAGCTTACAGTCACTCAGCATACAGTATACCACACACACACACACAGAGTGAACTATACTGAGAGAATGCAGCTTACAGTCACTCAACATACAGTACACCACACACACACACAGAGTGAACTATACTGAGAGAATGCAGCTTACAGTCACTTAGCATACAGTATACTGCACACACACACACAGAGTGAACTATACTGAGAGAATGCAGCTTACAGTCACTCAGCATACAGTACACCACACACACATACAGAGTGAACTATACTGAGAGAATGCAGCTTACAGTCACTTAGCATACAGTATACTGCACACACACACACAGAGTGAACTATACTGAGAGAATGCAGCTTACAGTCACTTAGCATACAGTATACTGCACACACACACACAGAGTGAACTATACTGAGAGAATGCAGCTTACAGTCACTCAGCATACAGTATACCACACACACACACACACACACACACACACAGAGTGAACTATACTGAGAGAATGCAGCTTACAGTCACTTAGCATACAGTATACTGCACACACACACACAGAGTGAACTATACTGAGAGAATGCAGCTTACAGTCACTCAGCATACAGTATACTGCACACACACACAGAGTGAATTATACTGAGAGAATGCAGCTTACAGTCACTCAGCATACAGTATACTGCACACACACACACAGAGTGAACTATACTGAGAGAATGCAGCTTACAGTCACTCAGCATACAGTATACTGCACACACACACACAGAGTGAACTATACTGAGAGAATGCAGCTTAGTCACTCAGCATACAGTACACCACACACACACACAGAGTGAATTATACTGAGAGAATGCAGCTTACAGTCACTCAGCATACAGTACACCACACACACACACAGAGTGAACTATACTGAGAGAATGCAGCTTACAGTCACTCAGCATACAGTATACCACACACACACACAGAGTGAATTATACTGAGAGAATGCAGCTTACAGTCACTCAGCATACAGAACACCACACACACACAGAGTGAACTATACTGAGAGAATGCAGCTTACAGTCACTCAGCATACAGTATACTGCACACACACACTGTACTGTACTGATAGATTGCAGCACTAAGTGACGCTGAGTACAGTATATACACGCTCACACAGCTGGATCCATCAACAATAAGAGCTAATACAAATAAAACTAAATTCACTTTTTGTAATTCAAGACAACCTGTTATGACTCAAGTGTATCATGTTCCAACCACAAGACAGGAATGTGCAAACAGACGTTTTCATGAAGGGCAGGGCAGCGCAAGGCAGCGCAGTACAGTGCAGTACAATTCTCGTTACTTGGAGATGGACTCCAGCACTGCTGGGGAGTCACTGACGGAACAGACTGACTGTGTGGCTCTTCATGCTAGAAAGCCAGCAGGAAGCCAATGCACAGAGAGTGAATGCACTGGTCTGCAATGTGAGCTTGTTATATAGGGGGTGCAAGGGAATGATTCTTTCAGTAGGTTTCTCTGAATAGCATGGCTGTATATACTAGCTGATGATCTCGTCTTTGTGAGAGACGGGCTCCATTCTGGATCAGTTTATTTACTGCATGAATGACTTTTGATGCCTCTGTAGGTTTTGTTTTCCTCGAATTACAAGGACACTGAACGTTAGTCCGAAGCTGATTTCCATTTATTTGATGCTGTTTATGGTGCTCGGCTCTGCCAAACAACACGATCGCAGCTGTGCGCTAGCAATGGCATTGTCGTTATTAAGCAGAAATGAACGGTGTTTGCTTTAGATAAATTAGCGGCACGTGATAACACATGGCTGCATTCTCAGGATTGCTGAGTGGTGAACAATGCGGCTGTGTGCTCTCCCTGCACGCTTCACAAACACTGTCTACAACACAGCTCCGTACAGACACAGGGGTGCGGCTTTAACAAGCGTGCACCGAACAACAGACGACTGCATCGGAGAGACGGGAGGCCTTGCTCCCCTGGAGACCACAAAGAGCTTCATCCATGAGTACCACAACGAGCATTCTCTAATGCTTTGAGCGTGTCTGTAGGTACTCGGTCAAGGCCAGTGCGAGTCCCACAGGTGTCTGCTCAGTGGACTGCGTTAACTAGAGAGTGCTTCTGGAGAGGCTGGGAGAAGCTGCCAGAACACAGGTCAGCATTGCAAAGACAAAGAAAGGAAGAAAGAAAGAAAGGAAAGAAAAAGGAGGACAGGAAGGTATGTATTATTTTCAACCCTGGTTGACTGATGCCGTCTCTTTGCGACTCAGCTCAACTCTGCTCCCGTTGCTCTCACAGGTGTGTTAGCGCACTTAGTGGTGTTGGAAGACGACGCTCGCTGTAATACATCACAAAACCAGCTCGCTAGCCTTTTTATTCACATTAAATATTTATTGCGTGATTTGCAACAGCTCATTACCAATGAACACTATCAGGCACATTGTTAACTATTAATGCCCAGAGTCCTACAGGCACTGCGAACAGGCTTTTTATCATGCACACACACACACACACACTGGGTCTGCATGCACGCACACACACACACACACACTGGGTCTGCATGCACGCACACACACACACACACACACACACACACTGGGTCTGCATGCACACGCACACGCACACACACACACACACACTGGGTCTGCATGCACACGCGCGCACACACACACACACACACTGGGTCTGCATGCACGCACGCACGCACACACACGCACACACTGGGTCTGCATGCATGCGCACACACACACACACTGGGTCTGCATGCACGCACACACACACACACACACACAGAGTGAACTATTATTTGTATTGAAAGTATGGATATCGGATCTCCAGTGGCTCACCTGGTAATGCTCACGATGATATTACATTGATTTAGAATTCTCTCTTTTCACTATAGATGCTGGAACCTAACCCTGACCTTTACCCTTTAACTTCCTGAAAACATCCGCCCGTATTCTGTGGAATGTGCTGCACCAAACACACCTTATACGTCTTCTCACAAGAGACATGCCAGGTGCTCTGCTCAGGACACCTCTGTACAGAGGCTGAGTAATAAATGATCTTCAATTCGGGGTTTACATTTTAACAGCCGAACTGCTGATTCAGGGACGGTAGGAGATAGGGCAGGAGTCAGCCATCCTCACGGGTAGAGTTGGGATCACACTGGCACTTTCTTGAACTATGTTAAGGTCCAGAGATCATCCCAGCCCAGGTATAGTACTGGTCTCACTGGGGCATTCTGGTAGAGAGTACCTGGTTGTGGTGGTGGTATGTGTTGGGTAAACAAACCAGCCCCCGGTGCCCATGAGAAAACCCAGTGCAATAAATACCTGCACCTGTGTGGGGTGTGTGCTCCAAACAACCAGCAATCTCGGTTTCATTGTATAGTAACAGTACAATGAAACAGAGCAAACAGTACTAAAGTTAAGGATGTGTGTACCAGTCATTCAATTATATTTACACACAAGGTTAATACAACAGTAAAACCACAGAGGAAGCTGGAGGCAAGCTGCTGGGAATTGCAATAGCTTGTCTGCTCTCACACGCGCCCACAGACACCTCCTGCCTTAAAAACACCCTAGCAGTGACTGGATCCCATCCTGAAAGCCTCTGGATTAACCCTGGCAGTGACTGGATCCCATCCTAAAAGCCTCTGGATTAACCCTGGCAGTGACTGGATCCCATCCTGAAAAATGGGATTAACCCTGGCAGTGACTGGATGCCATCCTGAAAGCCTCTGGATTAACCCTGGCAGTGACTGGATCCCATCCTGAAAGCCCCTGGTTTAACCCTGGCAGTGACTGGATCCCATCCTGAAAGCCTGGATTAACCCTGGCAGTGACTGGATCCCATCCTGAAAGCCTGGATTAACCCTGGCAGTGACTGGATCCCATCCTGAAAGCCTGGATTCGCTGTGCCCCGGAGCCCTCTTGCTGAGGAGTCACTCCTGGCTGACGGGTGGGTGTGTGGAGCGCTGTGCCCTGGAGCCCCCTTGCTGAGGAGTCGCTCCTGGCCGACGGGTGAATGTGTGTGGCGCTGTGCCCTGGAGCCCCCTTGCTGAGGAGTCACTCCTGGCTGACGGGTGGGTGTGTGGAGAGTCTAACTGCACTTCAGTTACAGTGTCTCAAGGACCTGGTCATTAAAGCAGGTACACTGGAGAGCCTGAGAGCTGCCTCGCGGGGCTGCGCGACTCTGCTATTAGTCCAGGGGGGACACTTGGTTTGCTGAAGGAAGCTGGAACACAAAGATTGTCCTGAAAATGGTCTGATAAAAAAGGAGGCGTTACCCTGATCCATCTCTTCATCAACGCTGTGTAGCTGCTCTAAATCAAAAGGCACTTTCTCAAACAATGATCCGCAAGGAGAAGTCCTGTACAGCTGTATGGATTTCAATGTACAGCTTGAGATGCAAACGTGGCACTAAGATTTCATTTATTTTAATGAGTAGGTTCCAGGAATTATGCAAATGTTTCTGATCCCAGATTGAATGTATGATGTTGTCTTTCAGAGTGTGATGTGCAAGGACTGTAGTCTGTCCCTCTTGCCAGGACACACTTGTAAATGAGGCCTCAGTCTCAATGGGTTCATTCCTGGTTAAAGAGTGAATAAATAATAATAATAATAATAATAATAATAATAATAATAATAATAATAATAATAATAATCATTTATTTGCCAGGAGTATGATCAAACAGAAATCCAGGTTCACCCCGAGGGACCCCTCTATATTCTGTGTGTGCCGCATGAAAAACACATTCAAAAACGTTTAACCAGAAAGAGTCTAAATAAAACAGGACAATCACCACCCCTCTGTGTACTACAGCATTGTGAAAACAAGAGTCCCCTGTTAGATTGTATTTGATAAGTGCAGTGTGTGGAGCTTCCTGTTAGATTGTATTTGATAAGTGCAGTGTGGAGAGCCTCCTGTTAGATTGATAAGTGCAGTGTGGAGAGCCTCCTGTTAGATTGTATTTGATAAGTGCAGTGTGTGGAGCCTCCTGTTAGATTGTATTTGATAAGTGCAGTGTGGAGAGTCTCCTGTTAGATTGTATTTGATAAGTGCAGTGTGGAGAGCCTCCTGTTAGATTGTATTTGATAAGTGCAGTGTGTGGAGCCTCCTGTTAGATTGTATTTGATAAGTGCAGTGTGGAGAGTCTCCTGTTAGATTGTATTTGATAAGTGCAGTGTGGAGAGCCTCCTGTTAGATTGTATTTGATAAGTGCAGTGTGGAGAGCCTCCTGTTAGATTGTATTTGATAAGTGCAGTGTGTGGAGCCTCCTGTTAGATTGTATTTGATAAGTGCAGTGTGGAGAGCCTCCTGTTAGATTGTATTTGATAAGTGCAGTGTGGAGCCTCCTGTTAGATTGTATTTGATAACTGCAGTGTGTGGAGCCTCCTGTTAGATTGTATTTGATAAGTGCAGTGTGGAGAGTCTCCTGTTAGATTGTATTTGATAAGTGCAGTGTGGAGAGCCTCCTGTTAGATTGTATTTGATAAGTGCAGTGTGGAGAGCCTCCTGTTAGATTGTATTTGATAAGTGCAGTGTGTGGAGCCTCCTGTTAGATTGATAAGTGCAGTGTGTGGAGCCTCCTGTTAGATTGTATTTGATAAGTGCAGTGTGTGGAGCCTCCTGTTAGATTGTATTTGATAAGTGCAGTGTGGAGAGCCTCCTGTTAGATTGTATTTGATAAGTGCAGTGTGTGGAGTCCCCTGTTAGATTGTATTTGATAAGTGCAGTGTGGAGCCTCCTGTTAGATTGTATTTGATAAGTGCAGTGTGTGGAGCTTCCTGTTAGATTGGTAAGTGCAGTGTGTGGAGCCTCCTGTTAGATTGTATTTGATAAGTGCAGTGTGTGGAGCCTCCTGTTAGATTGATAAGTGCAGTGTGTAGAGCCTCCTGTTAGATTGTATTTGATAAGTGCAGTGTGTGGAGCCTCCTGTTAGATTGTATTTGATAAGTGCAGTGTGTGGAGCCTCCTGTTAGATTGTATTTGATAAGTGCAGTGTGGAGAGCCTCCTGTTAGATTGATAAGTGCAGTGTGGAGAGCCTCCTGTTAGATTGTATTTGATAAGTGCAGTGTGTGGAGCCTCCTGTTAGATTGTATTTGATAAGTGCAGTGTGTGGAGCTTCCTGTTAGATTGGTAAGTGCAGTGTGTGGAGCCTCCTGTTAGATTGTATTTGATAAGTGCAGTGTGTAGAGCCTCCTGTTAGATTGATAAGTGCAGTGTGGAGAGCCTCCTGTTAGATTGTATTTGATAAGTGCAGTGTGTGGAGCCTCCTGTTAGATTGTATTTGATAAGTGCAGTGTGTGGAGCCTCCTGTTAGATTGTATTTGATAAGTGCAGTGTGGAGAGCCTCCTGTTAGATTGATAAGTGCAGTGTGGAGAGCCTCCTGTTAGATTGTATTTGATAAGTGCAGTGTGTGGAGCCTCCTGTTAGATTGTATTTGATAAGTGCAGTGTGTGGAGCCTCCTGTTAGATTGTATTTGATAAGTGCAGTGTGGAGCCTCCTGTTAGATTGTATTTGATAAGTGCAGTGTGGAGAGCCTCCTGTTAGATTGTATTTGATAAGTGCAGTGTGTGGAGCCTCCTGTTAGATTGTATTTGATAAGTGCAGTGTGTGGAGCCTCCTGTTAGATTGTATTTGATAAGTGCAGTGTGTGGAGCCTCCTGTTAGATTGATAAGTGCAGTGTGGAGAGCCTCCTGTTAGATTGATAAGTGCAGTGTGGAGAGCCTCCTGTTAGATTGTATTTGATAAGTGCAGTGTGTAGAGCCTCCTGTTAGATTGTATTTGATAAGTGCAGTGTGGAGAGCCTCCTGTTAGATTGTATTTGATAAGTGCAGTGTGGAGAGCCTCCTGTTAGATTGTATTTGATAAGTGCAGTGTGGAGAGCCTCCTGTTAGATTGTATTTGATAAGTGCAGTGTGTGGAGCCTCCTGTTAGATTGTATTTGATAAGTGCAGTGTGTAGCTCAGTGCTGGTTTGGATTAATCAAAGACACAGCTCAGGGAGCCACACACAGTAAGAGTGTCTCCTGAAGCACTCCAGAGCTGCATCAATAGGTGATAATTGATGTGAAGCGGACGTGCAAACCAGTTTAATTCTGTATGTCGTCTTCAGGTTATTGAGACATGAAAAACCAACACAGGCAAAGGAGCTGCGTTTCACTACCCTGCTAAAACAAAACGAAAGAAACGACACAGCAAACCTGTTCCATCCACTCTAGTGAAAGCTACAAGGAGGAGACGAGGAGGGAGCGAGGGTTTAAATGCGGTTTGCAAACCCCTCGGGTAAGATTCCTCAAGGTCTTCATGCCCAAATCTGCACCCTCTTTTCACGAGAAGGAAAATGAACTGGTATTGTTACGAAACAAATGACAAACAACAGACTCCTCAAATGAACCAGGGGTAAAGATCCTTTGAGAAACCCTTTAAAAATGACGCAGTGACCCACACTCCCTCAATGGGGTCTCGCACACCCATTCCCTTTACTGTCCAGAGTCTCTGCTGCCTTGTGAGTGGCTGGGAGATCAGTGTGGGATCACACGCTGCAGAGCAGAGAACAAGGCAGCGTCTCACCCTATCATTAACACAGCGGACTGGAGATTACAGTGTCGCCACTCACAATGAGAGCCGTCCATCCACCGGCCGGGCACTGACCCTGCATTCAGCAGCTAATTGCAGCCATTCAGATGCACTGAGCCGAGCTCTAACCAGCCATCACAGCACTCAGGACTGCTCCAGCGGTAATGGAGGGGCGCAGCAGCCATAACTCATACGAGAAACAGACAGCGTCCCGCCCCCAGCACAATACACACAAACACACACACCTATAACCCATACAAGAAACAGACAGCGTCCCACCCCCAGCACAATACACACACACACACACACACACACACCTACCTATAACCCATACAAGAAACAGACAGCGTCCCACCCCCAGCACAATACACAGACACACACACACCTACCTATAACCCATACAAGAAACAGACAGCGTCCCACCCCCAGCACAATACACAGACACACACACACACACACACACACACACACACACACACACACACTCACACACAATTCTAACTCGTACGAGAAGCATTGCTGCTTGCCATTGCTGTTGAAAATCTGGCTTGTGTCTTATTACTGCATAGGTGCTGCAAGGATGGAAATGAAGATGGGAATGCTTTGAAAATCTCCGCCACGGGGATGCAGACATTTACAAGACAGATTAGTCAACGAGGACGGGATGGAGAGCAGGGTGCAGGGTCGTTGGTGGAGAGATTGAGATACATAGCAAATCAATAGGGATAGAGAGATATTAGAGAGGCAGGTCAATTCAAAAGATAGAGGGACGATAGATAGAGACAGATAGATTACTTTTTAAAAATATGCTTTATTTGAACCAATAACAAGAAAAACAGAAACAGCAAAAACACATTCATATTACAGATATAAAATCAATTTAATTATCTGATCACCCTAAAGTGGAAAGCACCTTAAAATCACAAAGACAATTCAAGATTGTCTTGAAGGCCAGGTTAGGAGACCATCACCTGAAAAAAGGGGAGGGCGGCTCTCTCCCTTCATCTTCATCACACAGCGCTGCGCTGCAGCAATTCAGCAAATCATACAAACTTTTGCATGAACCATATTTTTATAAACCGGATTACTTGAAAAAGACCTCTCCTCATTTTAATAAACCGGATTACTTGAAAAAGACCTCTCCTCATTTTTATAAACCAGATTACTTGAAAAAGACCTCTCCTCATTTTTATGTGGACACAATTGTTCCAGTCTTGTAGTCTGCATAACTTTTCATTTTTGTTGTGTTTATTACTGTTAAAAGATTTGAAAATGGAACATTACACAAAACAAACAAAAAAATGGATTGACAATCCTGACCTCTGTGGTGTTGGTTATTTTAAAAACTTTAAAACGTCCCCAAAAAAATACCAAAATAAAATCTACTAATCAAAGGAATAACTCAATATATTATTCAACAAAACTGATAACCAGTTCATTGAGCACCGGCATGTGCACTTAGTGTATGAGACACACACACACACACACACACACACACACACACACACACACACACACACACACGCGCGCACACACACACACACACACGTACGTACGTACATACGCGCGCACACACACACACGTACGTACGTACACACACACACACACACACACGCACACGCACACGCACGCACGCACACACGTACATACATACGCGCACAGACACGCACGCGCACACATGTACATACATACGTGCACAGACATGCGCACACACACGTACGTGCACACACACACATGCACCACGCACGCCCACACACACATACGTACGTACACACGCACACACACGCACGCACAGGACCCGAGACCCCTCCACACTCTACAGCAGTTCCTGCTCTGTCTACTGTTCCTCTCAGCCCCAGTGAAGGTGGTTCAGACTCACTCCTCTACAGTACTAATATCCTGTCCACCACCTCTCCATTGAGAACAGCCAGCACAAACAATGCTGACTAGTGTACAACATATCAGTATGTTCCAAAACAAAATGCCACAAAATAGCAGGTTTATATTGAAACTCTAAAAAGAAATGTCACTGAGTATTCTAACCAGACTGCTTCCAGACAATGTCATTACTGAACAAGACAGCGAATAAAGCATTGCTGAACAAGACAGCGAATAAAGCATTGCTGAACAAGACAGTGAACAAAGCATTGCTGAACAAGACAGTGAATAAAGCATTGCTGAACAAGACAGTGGACAAAGCATTGCTGAACAAGACAGTGAATAAAGCATTGCTGAACAAGACAGTGAATAAAGCACTGCTGAACAAGACAGTGGACAAAGCATTGCTGAACAAGACAGTGAATAAAGCATTGCTGAACAAGACAGTGGACAAAGCATTGCTGAACAAGACAGTGAATAAAGCATTGCTGAACAAGACAGTGGACAAAGCATTGCTGAACAAGACAGTGGACAAAGCACTGCTGAACAAGACAGTGAATAAAGCACTACTGAACAAGACAGTGGACAAAGCATTGCTGAACAAGACAGTGGACAAAGCATTGCTGAACAAGACAGTGAATAAAGCATTGCTGAACAAGACAGTGGACAAAGCATTGCTGAACAAGACAGTGAATAAAGCATTGCTGAACAAGACAGTGAATAAAGCACTGCTGAACAAGACAGTGGACAAAGCATTGCTGAACAAGACAGTGAATAAAGCACTGCTGAACAAGACAGTGGACAAAGCATTGCTGAACAAGACAGTGGACAAAGCATTGCTGAACAAGACAGTGGACAAAGCATTGCCGAACAAGACAGTGAATAAAGCATTGCTGAACAAGACAGTGGACAAAGCATTGCTGAACAAGACAGTGAATAAAGCACTGCTGAACAAGACAGTGAATAAAGCATTGCTGAACAAGACAGTGAATAAAGCATTGCTGAACAAGACAGTGGACAAAGCAGTGGATGTGTTTCTGTATTTGCTGCTCGGTCTAACGCAGGATATCTGGAGCTCTTGTCAGAGATATGAGCCACAGACTGACATCATGCTGGCTTCCCAGAACTATGAAATGCTCGCCAGGGCAGTCGGAGCAGAACTTCGGTAACAACGATGCAGCTAGGAAACAGGCTGAAGCCAGCCGAGCCCCTCATCCCTCCCTCCCTGCCGGCCGTTACTTTATCAACAGAGCGGGGACAGTAATCTGCCAGGAGCCTGCCCCAGGATTACACTCATTTCAGACACAGTCATTAAGGGCTATTGGCTTTTAATGCAGATGAGAAATGGAAAAAGGCTTTTTTTTCTGCTGCTAGTACAGTATCTGCCTGCTACAAACCCGAAGATAAGACTGATAAACAGAGCAAAACAGAAAACCAGCTGCCCAGTAATCTCTCCAGGACCATGCACTGAAGCACTAACCCCCTCTACACACACAGAGCTGGGCAGGTAGTCTTTGTGTGGAAGGCATTCGCATTAAAATAGCAGTGAACTCTAGTGAAACCACATCACAAACCTCTCTCTCTCTCTCTCTCTCAAACCCTCCTTGTATATATTATTATTATTATTATTTATTTCTTAGCAGACGCCCTTATCCAGGGCGACTTACAATTGTTACAAGGTATCACATTATACATTATTTTACATTATACAGATATCACATTATTTTTACATACAATTACCCATTTATACAGTTGGGTTTTTACTGGAGCAATCTAGGTAAAGTACCTTGCTCAAGGGTACAACAGCAGTGTCCCCCACTGGGGATTGAACCCACGACCCTCCGGCCAAGAGTCCAGAGCCCTAACCACTACTCCACACTGCTGCCTCCAGACAAAGATATCTATCAAAGACACACTCGGAGTGCCATGTATGCACGAGTGTGCTCCTCTCAGTGTGAGAGCCTGACAGACTGGACTATCAGCATGAGATCCTCAAGCTTTCCAGAGGTAATAATGTTCACTGCAGCGTATTGAAACTCTCCACAGCTCTCTGTTAAATACTGCTCCTGCAATGCGTTCCTATGCAGTCTCACACTCTCTGTACAGGAGAGGAGCGAGATCCTGGGACGGGGCTCCAGAGGCTCTCCCCTTCTCTCCAAACCAAGCGAGATCCTCTGTGTCCTGAGCAGAGCATGACAAGCACCCCCCCCCCCCCCCCACACACACTGCTGAACTGCGTGATATACACCTTAACTATACTCGCACTAAGGCACACACATCGATACACACATTGCATACATGGTGTGTGGAGAAAATTGAGATTGAAGAGTAAAAAAAGATTCTTTTAACATACTCTCCAGCAGTTACTATACTTACTATACATGTTAAATGACAGGTTTTGATTTCCATTTGAAGTTATGTACAGTTGCTTTAGGAATATAAATCCCATTATAAAATGTAAAGAATAACACCTTGAAAGCAAAGTTAATTCAGCCACAACATTTTTTTCACCCCCGCAGTACAGACCTGTATACTCACTCACTCACTCACACTGTGTCAGTGTTTAGGGTACTCACCCTGGTACTCTTGTCCCGGGACGTATGCCAAGGGGTTTCCTGCAATCTGCAGCGAGATGACCACCTCCCCCTCTTCCAGACCCCCCTCCAGCTCCCCGTGGTGGGTGCACAGGAAGAAGAAGGGGTTAAAACGAGGGTAGTAGCCCACGGGCGCCCCCAAATCAGCCCTGCCTCCCAGCGCCTGGGCCAGCAGGGCACAGACCAGGGCAGCCAGCACGGGCTTCAGAGCCATCCCCAAAAACACAGCAAGCACTCTCCAGAGAAGAGACCGGGTGAGACAGAGAGGGGCAGCAGAGTAGAGTCTCAGTGAGGAGCGAGCGAGAGAGAGAGAGGATTCGTCAGGACTGAGGCAGGGGCTCTTAGACTGACTCTGCTTGTTTGCTGCTGATGTCCACTGTCTAGCTCTGTGTTCAGAGCCTGCCTGTCCTCCCCTCCTCTCCTCTTAAATACAAAACCCCGCCCCACACGTGCTGGCAAAGAGGGCCGGCCCTCCCTCCCTCAGTCAGTCAGTCAGTCAATCTGTCGTTCCTCCACCCCTCTCTCCTGCTGTTCTCTATTTCCACCCCCTCCTCCTTTCTGTCTATCATCCCCTTCTTGACTATCCTCTCTCCCTCTCATTTATTCTCTCCAATTCCTCATCCCTTTACCTCCCTCCCTCCTCTTTTCTTAGTTTATCCTTCTTCTTTTCCCCTTCTCCTCTCTTCCCGGACTGCTCTGTTGTGTTCTTTCCTGGTCACTTCTCACACCTCTCCTCCTCGTCTCGCGCTCGCAGCTCTGTGTTTATATTTTCCTCTTTGTGTCGTAGTTACCCTTTTCCATCCTCCTTTCTCTCTTTTCCATTTGATAGTTCACTCTCTGTTTCTCTCCCTTTTTTATTTCTCCTTGTGTTCTGAATTAACACACAACTCCAAAGCAGCTGCCAGTCTGGAAATCATTTATTTTTCCCAGCTTCTCGACCAAAATATCCCCCCCCCCCATCACCAGAGAGCTCAGCTCTCTCCGTCTCACACTCTCACGCAGGCTCACACTCACTCATTGTTACCCTCTTACAGTCTCCCCTCCCTCCCAGTGATAGCATCTTCTGAACCAGAAAGGGCTGCAACCCAAAGCAAACACAAGCTCCGAGCACCCCTCAACACAAAGCACAATCTGTACTGTACCTGCATCCTCACAGGGGCCTCAAACGCCATTCAGAGACACTGCGCTCCAGGTCAGAGCTGGGAATACAGTCCCAAATGCAATCTGAAACACTGTGTGAAGGTTTAATCCAACTGGAAATGTGCTGGTCTATAACTGGAGTGTTTTATAGAGAGCTCTCTTGTTTTGTTTGTAACTTTGTACAGCGCTGTGAGATGTATTGTGTGTGTCTATTAGATAGATAGATAGATAGATAGATAGAGTAACAACCTGACCAGGCACACTTCTGTGTTCTTCAGTGACCCTTGCTTGTGATTAGTTGCATTGACTTTTTTCTTGCTATTTTACAATAACAAGAAAATGCATCACAGACCTTTGTAATTCTGTCCAGCTATCAAGGGTTTCAGCTCCAGCAATCTGCAACAAGTGATGCGAGTACCAGGAAACAGCAATACCCTTCCCATCTATTATACAGAGTAGCATTGTGTTTGAAATACCTGCGCATGAAACACTGAAGTATAAAATACAAGCAAACGAACCGAAAGATCTTCAGCAGAGGAAACGTGGTTCTGTACCTGTCATCACTTCACTGCTGCTAATGAGAGGTAAGGAAATGGATTCTAAAACCTTGGTTAACCACAACTGGGTACTCTTTAGCGCCCTCATGTGTTCATTTCAGGATAACTGGATCCTCTGCCAGGTTAAATAGCACTGCTCAGACTAAAAGTATACAGCAGGGTGCCCGAGTGGCTCACCTTGTAAAGGCACGGCCTGGTTGTGCAAAGTGACTGATCTTCCCATGGGTTAGGGAGGCAAAACTGTTTCTCCTCATCACATTACAGCGGACCTGACCGGCCAGGCACTCAGTGAGCTCGTGCGGACACCTGAGAGGCCGGTAGCTCGCTGACATCTCTCTCAAGTTCCTGGGTGTCGAAGAGGAAGCTGGCTCGCTCGTGGGATCGGAGGATGCTCACTGAACCTTCGGTGTTCCTGAGCTGCTCTGCAGGGCTGGTGAAGCCGGTATCTCACTGACATTGCTCTCGAGTTCCAGGGTGTAGAAGAGGAAGCTGGCTCGCTCGTGGGATCGGAGGACGCTCACTGAACCTTCGGTGTTCCTGAGCAGCTCTGCAGGGCTGGTGAAGCCGGTAGCTCGCTGACATCGCTCTCGAGTTCCAGGGTGTAGAAGAGGAAGCTGGCTCGCTCGTGGGATCGGAGGACGCTCACTGAACCTTCGGTGTTCCTGAGCAGCTCTGCAGGGCTGGTGAAGCCGGTAGCTCGCTGACATCGCTCTCGAGTTCCAGGGTGTAGAAGAGGAAGCTGGCTCGCTCGTGGGATCGGAGGTGTTCGGTGGGATCAGTGTTCCTGAGCTGTGTGGGGAATTGCTGCAGTGAGGTGGTTATTGTACATTCTGAAAACAAAATACAGAATTATGTTCGGGATCCGCTAAGCATTTAAAGCTGCAGTTTAGTTTAACCCTTTCCATGCTCTTTTAATATTTTTTTTTTATTTCATCCCAGTGTTAACCAGTTTGGGTTTATTTGTGTACCTTAGGCAGGTACAGGCCAGGCCTTAACATCAAATCTGCTTCACTTCTACACCTGTAACAGCACCTCCGCTATTAAAACACAAGAGCTCAAGTCTGCTCAGTGCGGTGGAACAGCACCTCCGCTATTAAAACACAAGAGCTCAAGTCTGCTCAGTGCGGTGGAACAGCACCACCGCTATTAAAACACAAGAGCCCAAGTCTGCTCAGTGCGGTGGAACAGCACCTCCGCTATTAAAACACAAGAGCTCAAGTCTGCTCAGTGCGGTGGAACAGCACCTCCGCTATTAAAACACAAGAGCCCAAGTCTGCTCAGTGCGGTGGAACAGCACCTCCGCTATTAAAACACAAGAGCTCAAGTCTGCTCAGTGCGGTGGAACAGCACCTCCGCTATTAAAACACAAGAGCTCAAGTCTGCTCAGTGCGGTGGAACAGCACCTCCGCTATTAAAACACAAGAGCTCAAGTCTGCTCAGTGCGGTGGAACAGCACCTCCGCTATTAAAACACAAGAGCTCAAGTCTGCTCAGTGCGGTGGAACAGCACCTCCGCTATTAAAACACAAGAGCTCAAGTCTGCTCAGTGCGGTGGAACAGCACCTCCGCTATTAAAACACAAGAGCTCAAGTCTGCTCAGTGCGGTGGAACAGCACCTCTGCTATTAAAACACAAGAGCTCAAGTCTGCTCAGTCTGAAGATTCTCAGGACGCTTCCCTGCAACCTACTGTAATGACTTGGCATCTCAGCCCATTAAACTGAATGGAAAGGCACGGGCTGGACGTGAACAGCAAACCATACGCTTCAAAGATGAGCGACTGACCATTTAACTGAAGAGGAAGCTCTATAGTCAAGAGGCAAGTACGGGTCTGATGCTGATGTCACCGTTTTTACTAACTGATCAGCCGCTAGGAGGGGAGCCGTTACACTACCGAACAGCAGAAAGGAAATGAAAGAAAAATGATTTCCTAATAGAGATTTGATAAGAATTCTCAGGGATCTAATGTAAGTGGATATTTTGAAAGATCTGTGTCATTGATGTGCCCAGAGATTACAACAGGATAAAACAGTTGATTTTTACTGAACACCACAAGTGATGGGCCCAGGTATAAAGGTGGGGCTGCATCTCAGAGTCTGTATCACTGGCGTGATATCAAGGAGTTAAAACAGTGTGGCAGTGAAGCGCTACATTTAAACTGGTAGTGGAACTGAATTGAGAAACATCACGTCCTGACAAGCGATTTTGTTTCCCAAGAACTCCCGCGGTTTGAATGCCTTGTATGAATAGCGGTGGAGCCAGCGTCAGTGCAGCACGTAGTGGGAAGTCTCTGCGGCGCGCCACAGCATTGGCATGCATGCCCTAACAGGAATGCAGTGCGTACGGCAGGCTGGTGTGTGTTCAAAACGGGCATATTCACAAGCAACTGGAGAACAGGCGTTTTCTTTCAGTGTTTTACAGTAACTTTATTAGCAGGTGCAGAAAACATTACAGCTGTGCGCTCCTCTGTGGGCGTGAGAGAGATGGAGGAGCATCAATTCATAGAGAGAGAGAGAGAGAGAAAAAACGTCATCCTGGACAGCTGTCCGAGTCTCCAGGCTATGAGCAATCCACTGCGCGATACACCCCACGCTGCGGCTCCTCGCTGACCAATCAGAGCTCAGAGAGGCATGCTGGGTCACATCTGCTCTCCCTCTCCCTTCTCCTCTGATCTCTCGCTCCAAGTGCAGCTCTGTTCCAGCGTTTTGTCTCCAGAGCACCGCTTCTCACAGCGAAACTCACAGGAAGTCGTACAGGTACTTCACAATTTCAAAGTTGACTGTCCTGAAAGAAAAGAAAAGGATTCATGAACTCGTGCGCTCCCGGTGCTAGGCAGATCCAATGCTGGTTGAAGCAGGGAAGCAATCAGGCACTGGAACAGCAAACACACACCATGTTCATCTAGACAGGTAACAGGAACATTTCTGCCAGAGAGAGAAAGTAACAGGACGCATCTCTGCTCAATTTTTTTTTTAAAAATAGATATCACTCTATTCCTTAATTTTTAGAAAACTTAATGTCCGTTGTGGAAGAAATAAGAATGTGTTTTTTTTTTTAGTTCCCCTTAAACCAGTGTTACCCGAGCACTGTGAATCTGTGTGCATGCGATAGTGTGTGTGTGATAGTGTATGTGTGCATGCGATAGTGTGTGTGCATGCATGATAGTGCGTGTGTGTGCGTGCGTGCGTGCGATAGTGTGTGTGTAAGAGCGTGTGTGTGAATGTGTGTGCGTGTTAGTAGGTGTGTGTTAGTAGGTGTGTGTGTGTGTGTGCATGCATGATAGTGCGTGTGTGTGAGTGCATGCGATAGTGTGTGTGTAAGAGCGTGTGTGAGTGTGTGTGCGTTAGTAGATGTGTGTGCGTGTGATAGTGTGTGTGTGTGCGCGTGCATGCATGCGATTGTGTGCGAGTGATAGTGTGTGTGCGTGTTAGTAGGTCTGTGTGTGTGTGTGTGTGATAGTGTGTGTGCGTGTGTGTGTAACATTCTCTGCCAGCCCTTCTGTTCCTTCACCTCTCTCACAGCTGCTGCACCTCCCAGCAGCACATCCTGTCTGCATCGAGGCCCTGACTCAAGAGAATCGACGAGGGACACCAGAGCACAGGGCTCGGCTACCAAACACAAAACACTTAGATGCATACAGGCACCGCCCCTTACACTCTCCCCCTCTTAACCTAAGCAATGAACTGCAGGCCATTCATGAGCCTCCAGGTCTCCAATGTACAGGGCAGAGGCTGGGTGTGAGCCAGTGACCATACACTCTCAAAGTGAGCGTCTTAACCACCTCACAAAGAAACCAGACTCGTCAGCTTACTGGCAGGGTTCAGAATCACACAACATCAACACACAACTGCAGGCAAGAGTATCTGGCAGGATAGTGTACTCAGGTTGGTGTTTGCATGGGAGGACACACGGCTGTACTGCACTGCATGAAGGGGTGTGATGTTCCTCCTCCAGCCTGTTAGTCTATCTGTGAGCATCCCCACCAGGAAGGGATTAAACAATCGAACATCAACACGCAGGGACTCCGACAGGCTGCTAGAGAAACACGCAGGGACTCCGACAGGCTGCTAGAGAAACACGCAGGGACTCCGGGACTCCGACAGGCTGCTAGAGAAACACGCAGGGACTCCGACAGGCTGCTAGAGAAACACGCAGGGACTCCGGGACTCCGACAGGCTGCTAGAGAAACACGCAGGGACTCTGGGACTCCGACAGGCTGCTAGAGAAACACGCAGGGACTCTGGGACTCCGACAGGCTGCTAGAGAAACACGCAGGGACTCCGGGACTCCGACAGGCTGCTAGAGAAACACGCAGGGACTCCGGGACTCCGACAGGCTGCTAGAGAAACACGCAGGGACTCCGGGACTCCGACAGGCTGCTAGAGAAACACGCAGGGACTCTGGGACTCCGACAGGCTGCTAGAGAAACACGCAGGGACTCCGGGACTCCGACAGGCTGCTAGAGAAACACGCAGGGACTCCGGGACTCCGACAGGCTGCTAGAGAAACACGCAGGGACTCCGGGACTCCGACAGGCTGCTAGAGAAACACGCAGGGACTCCGGGACTCCGACAGGCTGCTAGAGAAACACGCAGGGACTCTGGGACTTCGACAAGCTGCTACAGAAGTCCAAGGCTTGCATCTCAATCCCAGGCTGACCAATCCCTAAGCCAAAGGGGTTTTGTATTGCATCCTGACAATGCTGGATTGTTTCAAGCAATTACACTAAATTCCTTGACAGATGAGTGTAATGTATCGTTCGCAAGCTAAATACCAAGAATGCTGTCAGTATGAAACATGGCCCATCAAGAAGAGAGCCTGCTGACTTGCATTAATCTCAGAGCTGCAGAGCTTGCTGTTATTTCACAAGTCTTATGAATTGCGTAGGATGCATTGAGACGGCACAGAATGCAGAATTATTACTGTACCACTGACTGTTTGACAAGAGAGGCAGCGCTTTCATTAAAACCCCCTAAATCAGCTTAAACACAGCGAGTGCATTTACTAGAACAGACGTCTTTGAGCTCATTTTACAATTTCCTCTCATACAAGCCTGGTAAGATGTGTGAATAAACGATGGTTAACAAGCTCCGATTAATCAACTAAAAGAACATGTTAGGATAAACAAAGGCTATCGTCAGCTGCTGACCAAACTGCCGCAGTTAGCACATTGATACCAAGACTCTTGAAAACGTGCATTGAAACCTGTCTCCAATGGAGACATCCAGCCTGTCAGCCCCAGCATGCCTCTACAGACAATACTAGAGACGGGTTATCCCAGCCCCAGCACTATGCACAATACTAGAGACGGGTTATCCCAGCCCCAGCACTCCGCACAATACTAGAGACGGGTTATCCCAGCCCCAGAACTCCACACAATACTAGAGACGGGTTATCCCAGCCCCAGCACTATGCACAATACTAGAGACGGGTTATCCCAGCCCCAGCACTCCGCACAATACTAGAGACGGGTTATCCCAGCCCCAGCACTCCACACAATACTAGAGACGGGTTATCCCAGCCCCAGCACGCCTCTACACACACACACACACACAATACTAGAGACGGGTTATCCCAGCCCCATCACTCCACGCAATACTAGAGACGGGTTATCCCAGCCCCAGCACTCCGCACAATACTAGAGACGGGTTATCCCAGCCCCAGCACTCCGCACAATACTAGAGACGGGTTATCCCAGCCCCAGCACGCCTCTACACACACACACACACACAATACTAGAGACAGGTTATCCCAGCCCCATCACTCCGCACAATACTAGAGACGGGTTATCCCAGCCCCAGCACTCCACACAATATTAGAGACGGGTTATCCCAGCCCCAGAACTCCACACAATATTAGAGACGGGTTATCCCAGCCCCAGCACTCAGCACAATACTAGAGACGGGTTACAGAGGAGAGAGAGAGAGAGAGAGAGAGAGAGAGAGAGAGAGAGAGAGAGAGAGAGAGAGAGAGAGAGAGAGAGAGTTTTTGAAATATTTCTGCCCCCAAGGGTTCTGTACATTTTCTTTTTCGAATGGACTTCAGCACTGCAGCCTGTGTCTGAAGCAGGACAAAGAAAGACTTTGGCTCGTTAATTTTTAGTAACCCGTGCAGTTTGGCTGCTCCTCTTAGGTTTTGTTCATCTAACTTTGTGTTTGTAGATTTGATAAGCATGTCGCAATTATATAAACGTTTTTACAGCAAACACGTAATTGTTTTAAAGTCATATAACAGGGAGGCAGTGTGGTGTAGTGGTGAGAGCAGAGGGGCAGGGTGGAGACACTCTGGGACCCGTTTAATACTTGTTCCTGCGCTTGGGAGGCAGGCTTGCTGCAGATGTGCATCACGTCTAATAAGATCTTGAGTTTACAATGATGTGCCGAATTAGGTTTATTCTCAATTTTCCAGCCCCTCCGCTCTCACCACTACACCACACTGCCTCCCTCCCAGCCCCTCCACTCTCACCACTACACCACACTGCCTCCCTCCCAGCCCCTCCGCTCTCTCCACTACACCACACTGCCTCCCTCCCAGCCCCTCCGCTCTCTCCACTACACCACACTGCCTCCCTCCCAGTCCCTCCGCTCTCACCACTACACCACACTGCCTCCCTCCCATCCCCTCCGCTCTCACCACTACACCACACTGCCTCCCTCCCAGCCCCTCCGCTCTCACCACTACACCACACTGCCTCCCTCCCAGCCCCTCCGCTCTCTCCACTACACCACACTGCCTCCCTCCCAGCCCCTCCGCTCTCACCACTACACCACACTGCCTCCCTCCCAGCCCCTCCGCTCTCTCCACTACACCACACTGCCTCCCTCCCAGCCCCTCCGCTCTCACCACTACACCACACTGCCTCCCTCCCAGCCCCTCCGCTCTCTCCACTACACCACACTGCCTCCCTCCCAGCCCCTCCGCTCTCTCCACTACACCACACTGCCTCCCTCCCAGCCCCTCCGCTCTCACCACTACACCACACTGCCTCCCTCCCAGCCCCTCCGCTCTCACCACTACACCACACTGCCTCCCTCCCAGCCCCTCCGCTCTCACCACTACACCACACTGCCTCCCTCCCAGCCCCTCCGCTCTCACCACTACACCACACTGCCTCCCTCCCAGCCCCTCCGCTCTCTCCACTACACCACACTGCCTCCCTCCCAGCCCCTCCGCTCTCACCACTACACCACACTGCCTCCCTCCCAGCCCCTCCGCTCTCTCCACTACACCACACTGCCTCCCTCCCAGCCCCTCCGCTCTCACCACTACACCACACTGCCGCCCGCCCAGTCCCTCCGCTCTCTCCACTACACCACACTGCCTCCCCCCCAGCCCCTCCGCTCTCTCCACTACACCACACTGCCTCCCTCCCAGCCCCTCCGCTCTCTCCACTACACCACACTGCCTCCCTCCCAGCCCCTCCGCTCTCACCACTACACCACACTGCCTCCCTCCCAGCCCCTCCGCTCTCACCACTACACCACACTGCCGCCCGCCCAGTCCCTCAGCTCACGTCTGACCCCTCCACTGTCCCCAGCCCCACATCACTGTTTCCTACAGAGCTGAGAAAGAGGGACATTTTGAGCGTGTTGTTTCTGTAGCCTGCTGTTCTGTGGCAATCATTTCCATCTTGGCAGTGAATCAATGGAAAAGCCAGCATCTCCAGCCATTTCACAGCTTTTTTATATTCTCTGTTTTTTGTTGCTTTTCCCTGCCAAGTACAAACGCTTCTTACAAAGAGAAAAAATAGAAATTAGAAACGCGTGTCTGGTTGCAGCAGCGTTCCTGCGTGAGGGAGAAGCCTCGGCTCCTCATCATCAGACAGCAGATGTTTGCAATTCTTCAGGCCGGTTCCTAGCCAGGAACTCTGATTTCATAAAGGCAGAACAGCAATGCTGCGCGAGGACCAAGCTGCTCGTTTAGTCACCCCCAGCAGAGCTCTGATTTGAGAACGGATGCAGTTCTCCCAGTCAGGAGCGCCCCCTGGTGTTTACCTGACAATGTTCTCCAGTCAGGAGCGCCCTGGTGTTTACCTGGCGATGGTGCTGTTCTCCAGTCAGGAGCGCCCCCTGGTGTTTACCTGGCGATGGCGCTGTTCTCCAGTCAGGAGCCCCCTGGTGTTTACCTGGTGATGGTGCTGTTCTCCAGTCAGGGGCCCCCTGGTGTTTACCTGGCGATGGTGCTGTTCTCCAGTCAGGAGCCCCCTGGTGTTTACCTGGCGATGGCGCTGTTCTCCAGTCAGGAGCCCCCTGGTGTTTACCTGGTGATGGCGCTGTTCTCCAGTCAGGGGCCCCCTGGTGTTTACCTGGCGATTGCGCTGTTCTCCAGTCAGGAGCGCCCCCTGGTGTTTACCTGGTGATGGTGCTGTTCTCCAGTCAGGAGCACCCCCTGGTGCTTACCTGGTGATGGCGCTGTTCTCCAGTCAGGAGCACCCCCTGGTGTTTACCTGGTGATGGCGCTGTTCTCCAGTCAGGAGCCCCCTGGTGTTTACCTGGCGATGGCGCTGCTCTCTAGTCAGGAGCGCCCCCTGGTGTTTACCTGGCGATGGTGCTGTTCTCCAGTCAGGAGCCCCCTGGTGTTTGCCTGGCGATGGCGCTGTTCTCCAATCAGGAGCGCCCCCTGGTGTTTACCTGGTGATGGCACTGTTCTCCAGTCAGGAGCCCCCTGGTGTTTACCTGGCGATGGCGCTGCTCTCCAGGCAGGAGCGCCCCCTGGTGTTTACCCAGCGATGGTGCTGTTCTCCAGTCAGGGGCCCCCTGGTGTTTACCTGGCGATGGTGCTGTTCTCCAGTCAGGAGCGCCCCCTGGTGTTTACCTGGCGATGGTGCTGTTCTCCAGTCAGGAGCCCCCTGGTGTTTACCTGGTGATGGCGCTGTTCTCCAGGCAGGAGCCCCCTGGTGTTTACCTGGCGATGGCGCTGTTCTCCAGTCAGGATCCCCCTGGTGTTTACCTGGTGATGGCACTGTTCTCTAGTCAGGAGCTCCCCCTGGTGTTTACCTGGCGATGGCGCGGATGAAGTCGAAGGACACGGCGCACTTGTACTTTGGGCTGTTCAGCTGGTCATCATGTCCGACCAGAGCCAGCAGCTGCAGGACCACGAGGCTGGAGATCTGAGAATGGAGGGCAGAGAAGCAGAGAGGCACGTCAACACTTCATCCAACAGCAGCAAAAAAACATAATCTACAAGTTATAACCATGTTACTACACACTCACGCACACCCCATAAACTACATTTTACAGATTGTTTTGTAATGGTCTGGCTCCTAATGCTGTACAGTATTGAGCCAAATGCTCAATACAAATGAACCTGATCCATTAATAACCAAGACAAAGGGAAACATTGCTCACAAACCCAGGGGTTTGTATCTGACAGACTGGGAGACCAGAGAGCCCTGCTGTTGTGTTTCCTGGTGGCACTGTGTATGCTGGTTTTGAATTCCTAGAACCTGGTCATTCCAATAATATATTAACCTGAATAATGGAAAACACATCAAACAACATCACCAAACAGACATGAACAACTCAGTAGGTGTTCCAGCTCTGCTCCTCCTCCCCAGAGTCTGAAGGAACAGCAGCAGCACAGCCCTCTGCAACTTAATCCAGGCAGCGCAGTGGTACATACAACACAGCCTAGCCTAGAACACTGAGCTCTCTCCAGCACACACACACACACACACACACACACAACACAGCCTAGCCTAGAACACTGAGCTCTCTCCAGCTCTCTCCAGCACACACACACACACAACACAGCCTAGCCTAGAACACTGAGCTCTCTCCAGCACACACACACACACACACACACACACACACACACAACACAGCCTAGCCTAGAACACTGAGCTCTCTCCAGCTCTCTCCAGCACACACACACACACACACACACACAACACAGCCTAGCCTGGAACACTGAGCTCTCTCCAGCACACACACACAACACAGCCTAGCCTAGAACACTGAGCTCTCTCCAGCTCTCTCCAGCACACACACACACACACACACACACAACACAGCCTAGCCTAGAACACTGAGCTCTCTCCAGCACACACACACACACACAACACACACAACACAGCCTAGCCTGGAACACTGAGCTCTCTCCAGCTCTCTCCAGCACACACACACACACAACACAGCCTAGCCTAGAACACTGAGCTCTCTCCAGCACACACACACACACACACACACACACACACACACAACACAGCCTAGCCTAGAACACTGAGCTCTCTCCAGCACACACACACACACACACACACACACAACACAGCCTAGCCTAGAACACTGAGCTCTCTCCAGCACACACACACACACACACAACACAGCCTAGCCTGGAACACTGAGCTCTCTCCAGCACACACACACACACACACACACAACACAGCCTAGCCTGGAACACTGAGCTCTCTCCAGCACACACACACACACACACACACAACACAGCCTAGCCTGGAACACTGAGCTCTCTCCAGCACACACACACACACACACACACAACACAGCCTAGCCTAGAACACTGAGCTCTCTCCAGCACACACACACACACACACAACACAGCCTAGCCTAGAACACTGAGCTCTCTCCAGCACACACACACACACACACACACACAACACAGCCTAGCCTAGAACACTGAGCTCTCTCCAGCACACACACACACAACACAGCCTAGCCTAGAACACTGAGCTCTCCAGCACACACACACACACACACACACACACAACACAGCCTAGCCTAGAACACTGAGCTCTCTCCAGCACACACACACACACACAACACAGCCTAGCCTAGAACACTGAGCTCTCTCCAGCACACACACACAACACAGCCTAGCCTAGAACACTGAGCTCTCTCCAGCACACACACACACACACACACACACACACACACACAACACAGCCTAGCCTAGAACACTGAGCTCTCTCCAGCACACACACACACACACAACACAGCCTAGCCTAGAACACTGAGCTCTCTCCAGCACACACACACACACACACACCCTACTCTGGATCACAAGCTGCATACCCTGAGATACTCTTGAAAACAGCAGCAGCGGTGCAGTTCAAGCATGATGGAGGAATCCTGAACCAAGCAGGATTACTGCACACCAAAAAGCAGGGACTCATTGCCATTTAAAATGTGATTTGAAACGAACTGTCCTTCATATGTGTTTTCCTTGTTCCAGACGTTACTCTGAAGTGAAAGCAACACATAAAGGAGGAGTTTCAATGTCATATCGTTGGGTTAAAACTATTCCCATACTCCGCCGCAGTGTCTTTGAAGTGTAACCTCAAATGAATTGTGCTGTGTTTTCAGCAAAGTGAAGACAAAGCTATTGATCCAGTAATACTGGAGAAGCTGGCCAAGGAGAAGCCACAGAGACAGAGACCAGCCCCAGTCACAGCCCTGTCTGAGTGGGAGCCCCTCCCCTGTCGGCAACTGTACCACACACACAGAGACACACAAACACAGAGACAGACACACACACTGAGAAACACAGACACACACTGTCAGTAGGACCCCCTCTTTATTGTACCTGCTTACAAGATTATTTTCCATGCTCTCTAACTATTCCAGCATTAGCTGCACACTCTAAGGAGCTCTGATTTCTAAAACCACCTCGCTTTAAAAATGCAGCTTTTAGAAGTGGTAGAAAAAAATGACATCAGCTGGTAACCATCTAAGAAAATATCAACAATAAAGAAATGACAGAACACACAAATACAGCAATATGACATGACATGTCTAAGAGGTTCGATGTTCTGAAAATGCAGATAAGACATGAACAGACTCTTATTCTCAGCCGTCCTGAGAATGTCACCAGATAGAATAATAATAATAATAATAATAATAATAATAATAATAATAATAATAATAATAATAATAGGCTCTGAAGTGGCCACTTTCTGCTCCGCAGGGCTGCACTTTAACAAGCTGCAGGACCAGCACAGCATTTCTGAGGCAGTGGCTGCCGAGTGGAGCTCTGAGCTGGCATCTCTTTGTGCCGAAGCCCCCCGCAGCGTGGGTGAAAGGCGGGTAAGTGCAGACGAGACTGGCCACGCTGTGGGGGAAAAGCTCCCAGGACAATACAGTACATTCCAGGCCAAGGTGCTTAATCACACAGCCCACTCCCTCCCTCTCTCCCTCCCTCCCTCCCTCCCTCAGCCCGATGCAGGACCGCAGGGACCAGGCTGCCCTGCACAGGGGACAGTTATTCAGCAAGCCATCAGCAATTAAAACCAACATGTGAATACCATGGCTACTGAAGAGGATTGTGACTAGCAGGAGCCTGTGCTGGAAAACAGAACAATAATAACAGCTTACTGCACATTGTTTAATCAAGCATGGCTGTGAATGCAATCCACACAGCTGCTTTCTCTCAGCTTGTTTATCTTCATATAGAAAAATGCATACAAAATCAACTGAACATTTCCATCAGCATTGCAGGGAGTTTGCTTATTTTTGCCACGTTTCAAAAACCAATTGTTTCCCCCTTGAAGCTAAGCTGTGCACGGTGTTTTTTCACTCAGCAGCGCACAGCAGCGTGTATAACCTGTAGCATGATGCTGGGTGCTCTACCTCCCCTGTGTTCTGTATCCCACATGCCTTGTGCTGCTGGACTTCTGTATTGAGGAACAATGGCCTGGCACACGGCTGGGCTTTGACTCCAGTAAACCAGCTGCTATCCAGAGCGTCCACGATGACGTTTGCACATTCTGCCCTCATTTGTTTTTTTGTTTTTTTCCCCCCAGTGTATCCTGTAGTAGGGACTTCTAATAAATGATCTGTATTAAACGTCTCCACCTCGAGGTTGTGTTTCAGTCAGTCTGGAGCTGCGAGGGATGGAGACAGTGTGAGAGGGAGATAGAGGAGAGTTTGCTTACAAGGGATTACTAATAAAGCACAGAGGAAGCTGCCCGGGGGAGAGCTTTGCTGTGGCAGCTCTCACACTCCAATTAGGAGAATGAATAGCCGTCTGTAATCGCTCGGTTTCTCCAGTGTATGAGGGTCCACACAGCGTCTCCAAGCACCAGAGGGGTTAACCCTCATAGCCCTCCAGAACGACACACAGGGGACTAGCTTCTTTAAAACACAGAAAAGCATTGCTAGTACCCACACTTGAACGATAGCCACGTTGGAAACATGATTAGCAGCCTCCTAATTTGCATAGACACACACCCCTGGAACGTTCGTTTGCATGGACACACCTCTGCAGGACCTTCGTTGCCATGGACACACCTCAGCGGACCCATCATGAGGAGAACTGCACCCCAGTGCAATATTCTCAGACTCCAATTCTTCCAATTGTTAGAAATGTTGACCATGCCGAGACAGGCGGGGCGAGAGCCGGTTGGGATTCCCAACTCCCAGATAATCCCGACACGGATACTGCCAGGTAGTGCTCATGAGCTCCGAGCCAGGCCATGCATCATCCAATTAGCAGCCCAACACCAGCCTTGCATCTTCCTGCACTGACCTGACAAGCCAGCTTTGAGATCCCAGGAGTGCTGGCAGGGATGCAGAACGAGGGAGGACAGACAGGATTATTAAGATAAAGAGGGGGAGAGGGACAGAAGACTGGAAGCAAACACTGTTACTGATGTAACAGAGCGACTATCCACTTACTCACTCTCAGAATCTCTGCTCCAACACTCTCCGATAGCCAGGAGTATGAAACAATATTATCTAACAGATTAGAAACCATCAAGCCACTCTCAGCCAATCAAAACCGCAGGATTTCACAACACTCCAGTACACTGAAGACTTCGTCGAAACGTTTCTCGGTGAGTTTCAAAGTGTTTCTTACTTTGCTGGAAGTGTTCTTTTTATTACAAAGCTGAGCTTCTTGCCGACTCAAAGTGCTGACGAGAAGACACTGCTATCCTGAGACAGACAGACAGACAGACAGACAGGATCGACTGCAGGTATTCACACATAACACAGTACAGCTGCTGCTATCCATCCCCTCCCTCACCCCCGGGCTCTCCGCTCCTGCCCTGTCCCTCACCCCCGGGCTCTCCGCTCCTGCCCTGTCTCTCACCCCTGGGCTCTCCGCTCCTGCCCTGTCCCTCACCCCCGGGCTCTCCGCTCCTGCCCTGTCCCTCACCCCCGGGCTCTCTGCTCCTGCCCCTGACACCGAGCTGCAGCTGTCTGGAGAGCGAGTCCCTGCGTAATTCCCTCACTAACCAGCGAGCTGTGGAGCTGCCCTTCACCCGGGGCCAGCACCTGCAGCACTAGCAGGGCCCCGGCGGGGGGCAGAGATCCGCGATGTGGGTGGAGAGGAAAGCTGTCGACAGCCCAGCTGCAGATACTCGTCCTGCAGAGCAGCTGAATGCAATACCTACTAAAACACTGAAATAATATGCTGCTTTTCTATTTACTTGTAACAGGCAGATGATGTTTGATGTACAGTAAGTATAGCAAAAACAAGAAGGATGCAGTTCAGAGGACTGCCGTGGGACCGTCACGTTTGTTGGCTTGTTTCTATTTACCCAGAAACAAGATTCTGCATCTCCGAGAAAGACAAGATGGCCTGGAGACACGCTTTGAAACAAATAAACAAACAAGCAGATGTGTTTCATGGCCAGACAGTCAGAGTCTAGTTAAAAACGGAGCCCGTCTCTCTCTCTCGCCCTGGAGACTGGGAACCGTGCTTATTAAAATTGATTTTATTCCTTATTTATTTTCCTCTTAAGATTCCGATTCCGCTGGGGTTGCTCTGGACAGGACGCCCCCGAGGCACAGTTCAGATCTGCAGACAGTCCCAGGTGTGCACAGCAAGGCAGCTCAGCCTCGCTCCCTCGCCGATGCACGCGAGACCCCCCGCTCCCTCCCTCCCTCTACAATACCTGACATGTAAGAATTCATGTTGAGGTACAGTGATCTGCACTACTGCCTGCATTACACCGTCGGAGACAAAACACGACAACCCTCTACTGCACAGCTCAAACTTTCTACTGTAAAGAAAAGACCTGTTTTATGAAGAACGACTTTCAAAATATTTGTGGTTATTATTATTATTATTATTATTATTATTATTATTATTTTTTTTTTTTTTTTTTTTTTTATTATTATTACTACTTGATTTTAGTTAAAGAAAGTATTCAATGGAAGATATATCTTCACTCCCTCTCTCACACACACACCCCAGCGTGGAGACGGGGTCTCTGATGCGAGCATGCACTCTGCTCAGAGGAGCCCTGCTGCAGATATATCTTCACTCCCTCTCTCACACACACACACCCCAGCGTGGAGACGGGGTCTCTGATGCGAGCATGCACTCTGCTCAGAGGAGCCCTGCTGCAGATATATCTTCACTCCCTCTCGCTCTCACACACACCCCAGCGTGGAGACGGGGTCTCTGATGCTAGCATGCACTCTGCTCAGAGGAGCACTGCTGCAGATATATCTTCACTCCCTCCCTCTCACACACACACACACCCCAGCGTGGAGACGGGGTCTCTGATGCGAGCATGCACTCTGCTCAGAGGAGCCCTGCTGCAGATATATCTTCACTCTCTCTCTCACACACACACACCCCAGCGTGGAGACGGGGTCTCTGATGCAAGCATGCACTCTGCTCAGAGGAGACCTGCTGCAGATATATCTTCACTTCCTCTCTCTCTCTCTCACACACACACACACACACACACACACACCTGCTTGGTGATCACACCCAGCTTCTCATCACAGCTGCTCCTGCATCCTTTTCCTATGATATCGAGTCACGCTTCCTTCCTTGTACACAGATGGCAGGTCAGGTGTTGACAAACTTACACGCTGGCAGCGTGTTCTGCTGTTAGCACATTCGTAACTGGAGAGGAAGCAGCACTAAACCCACAGCCCCTCTCCCGCTCCACCTCTCTCAGTCTCAAGGTTAGTTTTAACCCGGCTCGTGCCAACATCTCATCTGCCTGGGTTATTTTTTTGTACAGCCTCTCCACTAGGGACACACAGCCAGGAGCAGGGATATGATTAACCTTGACTGTGTGTGAGCAAGTGGAAGAATGTGCATGTGAGAGAGAGAGAGAGAGAGAGAGTCAGTGTGTGTGTGTGTGAGAGAGTGAGTCAGTGTGAGTGTGTGTGAGAGAGTCAGTGTGTGAGTCAGTGTGTGTGAGGGCGAGTCAGAGTGTGTGTGTGAGAGAGCGAGTCAGTGTGAGTGTGTGTGAGTCAGTGTGTGTGTGTGAGAGAGTGAGTCAGTGTGTGTGTGTGTGAGAGTGAGTCAGTGTGTGTGTGTGTGAGAGTGAGTCAGCATGTGTGTGTGTGTGTGTGTGTGTGAGAGAGAGTGAGTCAGTGTGTGTGCGAGTGAGTGTGTGTGAGAGTGAGTGAGTGAGTGTGTGTGTCAGTATGTGTGTGTGAGTGTGTGCGAGTCAGTGTGTGTGTGTGTGTGTGTGAGTGAGTTAGTGAGTTAGTGAGTGTGTGTGTGAGAGAGTCAGTGTGTGTGTCAGTGTGAGTGTGTGTGAGAGTGAGTCAGTATGTGTGTGTGTGTGTGTGTGTGTGTGTGAGAGAGTGAGTCAGTGTGTGTGCGAGTGAGTGTGTGTGTGAGAGAGTGAGTCAGTGTGTGTGCGAGTGAGTGTGTGTGTGAGAGAGTGAGTATGTGTGTGTGTGTGTGTGTGTGAGAGAGTCAGTCAGTGTGTGTGCGAGTGTGTGTGTGTGAGTCAGTATGTGTGTGTGTGTGTGTGTGTGTGTGAGAGTGAGTCAGTATGTGTGTGTGTGTGTGTGTGTGTGTGTGTGAGAGAGAGTCAGTCAGTGTGTGTGCGAGTGTGTGTGTGTGTGTGTGCGATCGTTTCACAGACTGATAGAGACAGGGCCTCCATAGCCCACATGGAGCCACGTGGGTTGGCAGGTAGACTGATATCTTCTGATCCCTGTTTCAGTTACTCATCTGTAAAGCTAATGGAGTCAGTTGTAAGGGCTGTGCTAATGCAGGTCAGGAGAGAGGTACTCCTCTGCAGGTTACCTCCACTGGAGACTGTAGTGTTTTTATTTATTTATGTATTCACCGACATGAAGCTTTCTCTTCTCAAGAACTCCCTGCTGGATGCAGCAGAAACCAAATAGGACTTGGGTGACCTAATCTTACCGCAGGTAAGGTAGTCCACAATTAGTACTTTAGTGTCTGTGAAACTAAATATTATTGATAACCACTACACCACACTGCCTCCCTCCCAGCCCCTCCGCTCTCACCACTACACCACACTGCCTCCCTCCCAGCCCCTCCACTCTCACCACTACACCACACTGCCTCCCTCCCAGCCCCTTCGCTCTCTCCACTACACCACACTGCCTCCCTCCCAGCCCCTCCGCTCTCACCACTACACCACACTGCCTCCCTCCCGGCCCCTCCGCTCTCTCCACTACACCACACTGCCTCCCTCCCGGCCCCTCCGCTCTCTCCACTACACCACACTGCCTCCCTCCCGGCCCCTCCGCTCTCTCCACTACACCACACTGCCTCCCTCCCGGCCCCTCCGCTCTCTCCACTACACCACACTGCCTCCCTCCCAGGCCCTCCGCTCTCTCCACTACACCACACTGCCTCCCTCCCAGGCCCTCCGCTCTCTCCACTACACCACACTGCCTCCCTCCCGGCCCCTCCGCTCTCACCACTACACCACACTGCCTCCCTCCCGGCCCCTCCGCTCTCACCACTACACCACACTGCCTCCCTCCCGGCCCCTCCGCTCTCTCCACTACACCACACTGCCTCCCTCCCGGCCCCTCCGCTCTCTCCACTACACCACACTGCCTCCCTCCCGGCCCCTCCGCTCTCACCACTACACCACACTGCCTCCCTCCCGGCCCCTCCGCTCTCTCCACTACACCACACTGCCTCCCTCCCGGCCCCTCCGCTCTCTCCACTACACCACACTGCCTCCCTCCCGGCCCCTCCGCTCTCACCACTACACCACACTGCCTCCCTCCCAGCCCATCCGCTCTCTCCACTACACCACACTGCCTCCCTCCCGGCCCCTCCGCTCTCTCCACTACACCACACTGCCTCCCTCCCGGCCCCTCCGCTCTCTCCACTACACCACACTGCCTCCCTCCCAGGCCCTCCGCTCTCTCCACTACACCACACTGCCTCCCTCCCAGGCCCTCCGCTCTCTCCACTACACCACACTGCCTCCCTCCCGGCCCCTCCGCTCTCACCACTACACCACACTGCCTCCCTCCCGGCCCCTCCGCTCTCACCACTACACCACACTGCCTCCCTCCCGGCCCCTCCGCTCTCTCCACTACACCACACTGCCTCCCTCCCGGCCCCTCCGCTCTCTCCACTACACCACACTGCCTCCCTCCCAGCCCCTCCGCTCTCACCACTACACCACACTGCCTCCCTCCCAGCCCCTCCGCTCTCTCCACTACACCACACTGCCTCCCTCCCAGCCCCTCCGCTCTCTCCACTACACCACACTGCCTCCCTCCCAGGCCCTCCGCTCTCTCCACTACACCACACTGCCTCCTCCCTCCCAGTCTCTGTTATAAACACTAAGCAGCATGGTACCTGCTGACCCATTTATTGCGGTTTAAAATAGCCACCTTTCTCACTAACTATGAGGACATCACACGGTCAAGGGTATTTGTTCACGGTACAGCATCGCCTTCTGAAACTGCATTCAGAGACTTCAGCATCACAACCACGACTCAGGCTCATAGATTATCCACAATGACACTTCTATCAAACTGAAGAGACTTCAGCAGCTGAACATGGCATGATCCGATCCACTGCGTGGCTAAAAGGAGGCTTGTAGAGCACAGGGAAGGTTAAACAGCTTCATGTCTGTGCATGAGCAATTCCTTTTACACTTAAGGTTTAATGCGAATGGGGATTAGGACAGCAAAGAGCACCTTGTTAGTTCACAGGTAATTCCGTTCATTAGAGCAGCTTCCACATGGATCTACTTCAATGCTCATTTCAGGGTTTCCATACTCGCACAACACAATGCATAACCCTGCAAATAGGAAGCTGTATCTCACATGGTTTCCGAGATGTTGACAGTGTAGATTTACTCTATTGTATAAAGCACGCTTATGGGTTGATTGATGGATTGATTGATTGATTAATGTAAATCCATGGAACGCAGTGCCAGTGTGACTCAGGAACGAGGCAGCGACAGAAAGCATCTCAAAATCGTCTGAGGACGATTAAAGAAATCAGAGTCACTGGAAATTCACCTGTGAATACAGCGGTCACTCCCACACACAGAACTGCATGCATGGGTGATTGGGGGTGCTGTCATAACGCTCTTAAGTGTTTAGCACAATAACCCCTGCAGCTGTCTGCTGTAGAGCCCCCTAGGGCAAGTGACTGCATACCCACCGCACAGCGCAGGCAGCTTGCAATATCAATACGAAGCTCAGAGACAGCGTGGAAATCACGCCATCATTAAACACAGCGCAGGCAGCTTGCAATATCAATACGAAGCTCCGAGACAGCGTGGAAATCACGCCATCATTAAACACAGCGCAGGCAGCTTGCAATATCAATACGAAGCTCCGAGACAGCGTGGAAATCACGCCATCATTAAACACAGCGCAGGCAGCTTGCAATATCAATACGAAGCTCAGAGACACCGTGGAAATCACGCCATCATTAAACACAGCGCAGGCAGCTTGCAATATCAATACGAAGCTCCGAGACAGCGTGGAAATCACACCATCATTAAACACAGCGCAGGCAGCTTGCAATATCAATACGAAGCCCTGAGACAGCGCGGAAATCACGCCATCATTAAACACAGCGCGGGCAGCTTGCAATATCAATACGAAGCCCTGAGACAGCGCGGAAATCACACCATCATTAAACACAGCGCAGGCA